>NC_056725.1:687450544-687463044 GCF_019279795.1 Protopterus annectens
TTACCCATGGTTGGTGTGGTTTAATCATGAGGGCGAAGCCCGAGTGATTAAATAAAGTCAACCATGAGTAAATTTCAATATACCACATTATTGCTATTACACAATGACATTATATAAGAAAAATACCTAATTTACTTAAATAATGTCTTTATATAATGCCTCCGTGCTACCCTTCTGCAGTTTTGTGGTATCCTTGGGCTTTTTCTAATATACTGTGCATGTGTACAGGACTTGTGTTTCCATGCTTATGCAGTACATCAGTGCTGTGCAAAGGAAGATCTCCATTGAAAGAAACTGGGAGACTTAACGAATGAGGGAGAGCCGGGACAGACAAAATAAAAGGATAATCAGGTAAGTTTCTATAGTTTTGCAGAACTTACCTGATTATCCTTTTATTTTTGTCTGCGCCATCTCTCGTTCATTTCAAGTCTTCCGTTTTCTTTTTTTGACTGTTTTAAAGAAAGAAAAGTGAAAAAAAATTGTGAGATATACTAATGGGAAAAAAAATCAGGGTGACCAGACCTTTTCCTGTTGGTTTATTCTCGGATTTACAATGGGCATACTGGTTGGGCTGGCCAATCAGCATGCTCGTGTTTGAATATTAATAGCCAGTCATTGCATAATTCAGGTTTAATGACCACATACTGTAAAATGTGTTTAAAGGCATGACACAAACATAAAACCATTTCAAGTTAACTGCAAAACAAAGGCACTTGCAAATATGACGAATACACTTTAATGTCCATGGAGTATTTTTCAGACTGCTAACTGCAATTGTTATTCTGTGATCAGCAATTTGTATCTTTCCTTACACTATTGCTGAACTGAAAACATAGCTGAACATGTCATAAGGAACCCTCCAGATCTTTTTGTTTCACTAATTCATGTGTTGCCAAGTCAGACATGTAATCCTATAAACTGTAAGCATGCTGCCAAATCATAGGAAGTAGGAGAATTGAAATGAGTTATACATACTGTCTTCCAGGTAAGTAGCCAAGAGATCCGTCTTGTAAATCAAAATGTTATGTATAAGAAAAAGGAAGACATAAATTGGAAATGAAATGAAAGACAGTTCGCTACTTCTGCAGTGGATACACTCAGAAGCACTAAATACCTTTGGTGAGGCGGGTGACTGAGGTATTGATCTTGTTAAAGTGACACGTCATAGTGAAGCACTGCATTGCCACATCTAATGACTTAAGGAAGATGATGCATTTGCACATAGTCTACCCTTATTTATTTATTTGGACCATTTCTTTAGTAAAAAGGAAAGTTTTCATAAACATCATGGCCCAAATAAATATATTGTTTTGGCCATGTGATGTCATGTTAGACATGAGACCACAGACTTCAATGGACGTGTATCTGTGTATTTGCACCAAACGGCCATTAAAGTGCATTGATGCATCAACACCTTTTCTCTGAGGTGATGTCACTGAGGTTAAAGATAACTCAGTCATCTTACTGTGGAGGAAAATGATTTCTGCACATGTCCCTTTTAACACAGACCAAAAATATTCACTGTTAGAATGAAGATCCTAATTGGTACTTTATGTACCACATGCTGTTTTGCAAATGGTAAGGTCACACAAGTGTGACAAGATACTTCAATGATGAAGAACTTCGTTGCTTATGGCAACTTTGAAGACTGGCCTTGGATGGACAAAGTTTTTCAGTAGTAGCTGTGGCTGAAAACAAGTCTATAGTGTTGTCAGTAATCAGAACATAATTTCTATTAATATTCTTTCCATAATATGTTGATTTTAAATTTTTAATATATGCATGTTATGTAACTGATTTCATCAGCAGCCACAGTTGCAAAAATATGGTACTGATCCAAGGCACAAACAGTACAGTTGGTATCAGTACTGTGGCTAAGGTAAGGGTGAGACCCAAGCAAAGTGTTGGGGTGTCATCAACTGATCCTGATCTCTAATTTAAAAGCCAGTATTGCATTTGCTGTCAAACTTGAATGCTATAGTGCTTTGTGTGTGGTCTAAACTGTGGCAACTGCATGCTACATTGCAGCAAGTAGTTTGCTACAGTTTAAAAGTAAAAGAAAAATCTTTTTTTTTTTTAACTAAACCCAAGCACTTTTGTAGTGCTTCAGGCAGGGTATAAACTGTAGCAATAGTTAGCTCATTTCCATTTGTAACTATGGTTTATAAAAGAATGATTTTTTTTTTTTTTTTTTTTTTTTTTAACTAAAACCTGAACGTGATCAGTTTACAAGATGGAATTTTTTTGCAGGAAGATTATAAAACTATAGCTAAAAACTATAACTTGCCACATACATGAGTTCACAGTTCTCTATTTAGTTTTGAAGCTGCAATATTCCTTTCTTCTGCTTCTAGAACTTCTTATGTAGCACAGAAAATACTAACAAACTGCAAAACAAACTCCAGCTTTGAGCTTTGGGGTGAAACAAGTTCACCTGTACCTTTGTGTCAAAGACTTAAGATAGTTACAGAGTGTAACTCAATGTTAATATTGTCTGATGAGCATTAGGGCTCCCCAAGACTGCCAAGACAGATAGCCTGTAATTTTGGCAGTGTGTGTTTAATTTTTTAATACAGAATATCTAAGAGATAGGCATATTGATGATCTCCCAAGAATTCCATTACTGTTGGTAAACAGAAGGAATGACAGACTGAAGAAATTGTCTTCCGTAGGAAATGTAATTGCAGTCAGGTGACACGAATGCCTTGGACTGATAGAACTTTCCAGAGTGTTAAGCTTCATTATGAAAAGCTGACATCTCCGATGAAAGCTTAACAATTTAATGGTGCATTAAATAACAAAATTTAAAGTTTCCATTGAGAAAGGTTATGTCCTATAGGGAAGCAGGGTCATTAATCCATGAAAATTAAAGAAAAAAAAAAAAGTGGATCATCCAGGTACTGTGAAAATTAAGACCCCTGGCATGAAGGTTTATTTGGTAACAAATATTAGACAAAGGAGAGAAAGCATTTAAAGAATGTGTACCACATGAGGCAGAATAAAAATGACCATATGAAGTTCTCCATCTTCATTCATAGCAAGTTTCATCAAGATGGTGAACATGTTTCAGAACAGATGAACGTGTTTTATATGAATGGTTTGCTGTTTTCTGCAACACAGAGTTAACATTAACAGCACTGAATTCACATAAGCAGAGTTTGTTATTTCATTAAATAAAATGAAATTATGCATCACACTTATGTATCTGGGCACCTTAGTGTGAATGGTTTCACAGAAAGGGATGTTCAGACATCTGAATCTGAAATAAAAAAAATTATAAATACAGTGCTAGATGATGAAGATAATATTTAAGCTATTACACTAAACATGCAAAGCCAGTTGTGCAATTATTTCTAAACAGATGCATTCAAAGGAAATCTAATCTAATCTAATCAAAGCAAACTTGAGTGCTTCTATAATGAAGATGTAGTATCTACAGTAATTTTAGCATGGCAAGAATGCATAAAATCATTTAATGAAGCACATGCAATGTACCTTAAGAGCTAGACTGTACTTCAGCAAATTGTGTTCCAGATGCATATGTGCAGACACAGCTGCCATGTATTAATTCAAAGACACAATGGTGTTGGTATACCCTCCTAGCAGTCTAAATAGAGATTGGGAATATGGGTGCAGACTCCCCATAAAGGGAGAAGACACAATGGTGTTGGTATACCCTCCTAGCAGTCTAAATAGAGATTGGGAATATGGGTGCAGACTCCCCATAAAGAGAGAAGACACAATGGTGTTGGTATACCCTCCTAGCAGTCTAAATAGAGATTGGGAATATGGGTGCAGACTCCCCATAAAGGGAGAAGACACAATGGTGTTGGTATACCCTCCTAGCAGTCTAAATAGAGATTGGGAATATGGGTGCAGACTCCCCATAAAGAGAGAAGACACAATGGTGTTGGTATACCCTCCTAGCAGTCTAAATAGAGATTGGGAATATGGGTGCAGACTCCCATAAAGAGAGAAGACACAATGGTGTTGGTATGCCCTCCTAGCAGTCTAAATAGAGATTGGGAATATGGGTGCAGACTCCCATAAAGAGAGAAGACACAATGGTGTTGGTATACCCTCCTAGCAGTCTAAATAGAGATTGGGAATATGGGTGCAGACTCCCATAAAGAGAGAAGACACAATGGTGTTGGTATACCCTCCTAGCAGTCTAAATAGAGATTGGGAATATGGGTGCAGACTCCCCATAAAGAGAGAAGACACAATGGTGTTGGTATACCCTCCTAGCAGTCTAAATAGAGATTGGGAATATGGGTGCAGACTCCCCATAAAGAGAGAAGACACAATGGTGTTGGTATGCCCTCCTAGCAGTCTAAATAGAGATTGGGAATATGGGTGCAGACTCCCCATAAAGAGAGAAGACACAATGGTGTTGGTATACCCTCCTAGCAGTCTAAATAGAGATTGGGAATATGGGTGCAGACTCCCCATAAAGAGAGAAGACACAATGGTGTTGGTATACCCTCCTAGCAGTCTAAATAGAGATTGGGAATATGGGTGCAGACTCCCCATAAAGGGAGAAGAGACAGCATACCACCCTGTAACCTGTTTCCTGTTTTTTCTAACTTTTGCTTCAAACAAAAGTAGTTTGCATGACACTTGAGTAAATAGTTCTTGACCTCATGCACTAGTACTTTAGAGATACAACTCAAGAGATGCTGTAAGTGGATTGTAGGTATTATAACTGAACAGACAGGTGAGCTTGTTTTTTTTTTTCACAAAGAACTTACACTGGTATCTTGTGCCTTGATAACATGATCATTTAAGGACCCTGACTGCATGTTGAAAAAGTTGTAGAAGTGCATCAGTTTACTGAAATGATAGTAAAAGTCTACCATGAACTGGAAGTGAATTACATTTTCAGAAGAAATATGTTCTGGCAAGTGACTGACATTTCAAAAACACTCTTGCAGTTCAACTAGAGCTGAGGTATTCGAAGAAGGTACAGCAGTCTCAGACTGACAGATGAAAAGGTACAGCAGTCTCAGACTGACAGATGAAAAGGTACAGCAGTCTCAGACTGACAGATGAAAAGGTACAGCAGTCTCAGACTGACAGATGAAAAGGTACAGCAGTCTCAGACTGACAGATGAAAAGGTACAGCAGTCTCAGACTGACAGATGAAAAGGTACAGCAGTCTCAGACTGACAGATGAAAAGGTACAGCAGTCTCAGACTGACAGATGAAAAGGTACAGCAGTCTCAGACTGACAGATGAAAAGGTACAGCAGTCTCAGACTGACAGATGAAAAGGTACAGCAGTCTCAGACTGACAGATGAAAAGGTACAGCAGTCTCAGACTGACAGATGAAAAGGTACAGCAGTCTCAGACTGACAGATGAAAAGGTACAGCAGTCTCAGACTGACAGATGAAAAGGTACAGCAGTCTCAGACTGACAGATGAAAAGGTACAGCAGTCTCAGACTGACAGATGAAAGACTTCAGTGCATAGAGTTTTTGTCTTGTGTATATGATCACCATGGTCATTGTTATCCAAAATGCTGTTTACCTTGAGTAAAAAGTGTACTTGTATCCCATAAGGCATTGCTGCTCAGCATGTAACAGTTGGCAGTACCTGGAAAAAATTGACATTTAGATAGACAGTGTATGCTCAACAGGGATATAGGAATGCACATAGACAGGGAATGCACATAGACAGTGTATGCTGAACAGAGATATAGGAAATGCACAGAAAGTGTATGCTCAATAGGGATATTCTATGTGCATTCCTATATCCCTGTGGAGCATACACTGTCTATGTGCATTTCTTATATCCCTGTGGAGCATACACTGTCTATGTGCATTTCCTATATCCCTGTGGAGCATACACTGTCTATGTGCATTTCGTAATCCTTGTGGAGCATACACTATGTGCATTTCCTATATCCCTGTTAAGCATACACTAATTACCCCCCACCCATTGCCTGAGAGGAGATGGAGGTTTCTCAATGCACAATCATACTCATGGACTTGGGAATTTTTTTTTTATATGCTATACTCAATTCCCTGTCCTACCGTCGCACATTAAATGATACAAAACATTCATGGTCTGCTGGTGTATACCCCCAAAATTTTGTAAGCATGGGATGCATAGCCCTGTATCACTCTCGTGCCCCCCAGAATAGGCAAGCTGGTAAAAATACTACCATTAGTCAATTTAATTTGGTTAACCATTAAAATAATTACGTGCTAAAAAATATCAATTTGTTAATTTTAAAGTGATGGAGTTTGTTTCCATACAAGCACAATCCTTTGTTTGACTTTTTTTTCCTTACATCATATTTGGAATGCACTTGTACTGAACTGCATGAGCAACTAGAATTTTTAAGTACCACCATTATAATGTACACAGTCTGCTAATATTCCAGTTTTGCTTGGTGATAACTTACTTTTATTCAAATCATGCAAAACATTAATTTAATGGGGTGAACAATAGTTCTAGTTTTAAATATACTTCAACCTTCTTTGTTAGATAAAGTAAATCTACATTTTGGAAAATAATTTCCTGATATGTTAAATGTTGCTTTTTTGTGTATTTTTTGTAAAAATGTTTATGGTAGTGTTTTCTCGATCTGCCATTCATATGCCTAATCTGTGGTTGTAATATCACTTCTGCTTACGTCATATTCGTTAATCCAGGCAGAGACAAATTACCAACTTCAGCTCAGAGCATATATGAGAAGAGATGCACATTTCAACAAATAAACAAGACTGTAAAGAGATTATATTATACAAATAAATAAATAAATAAATAACTGTCAAACCAGGATTGAAGTACTATGCTGTATTTACAATTAGGTCAAAACAAGGTGAGCAATATGATATTCAAAGTGAAAGGAGATTAAAAATGCATAAATTCATCATCCGATTTGGTATATGAATGGCAGATCGAGAGAAGTGGTATCAGTTGCTAAGGAGATTTCAGTGAGTGACTTCATATCTAACTGTATTTTACTGTTAATATGTAGCATTTTATAAAGGTTTAGCCACCTGATTAAATGAGGAACTATTACAAACCTTGATTATATTACTCTGTAATTATATGTGGTCTGCAAAGCGGCATGAGTATAGGGAAAGTGCTTCCTATACCTGTGGATAATAGGGTATGTTTAGCCCTGGTTATGCTTGTCATGAGTACCTTTCAGAGGCACTCAGAACATGTTTGGTATCTCACTGGCTTCTGCCACAAGGATACTGCAGCAGTTTTCAATATACTCTCAGCACATGTGGATGGAGCATATCTATTCACAGTATTACCACAGGTCTGAGCCAGTACTATGGCATGCTTCCCTGAGGTGCTTATTGCAAAAGTACTCATGTTGCTATAAAGGCCTCTTCTGGACCATGCATGGGGCGGTACTATAACAGGAAGTGCTACCACTGCATCAACTGCTAGGCAGTGTATGATGCATCAGGGTGTTAACCTAGCATCCTGGCAGGGACCATGATTCTGATACTCGGCACTCAAGTTTACTGTACTGCCTCTTCCTGTTTAATTTCTCCAAATAGTGAGGTTGGTTACAAACCTCAATGGGAATGGACCCCATTCCTATGTCAAGGCATAATTACAATTCATTAAATTAGTATTGCTTCAGTCTTTGATGTTAACCAGTAGTGCTCTTCACAGCACCTGCAATGTACCAGAATTGCCTCCTCCTGTAATTCATATGTAGTTATATGTATTGGTGGCATATCTAAATATGACTGCAGGATCTTTTTTATTGGACCTGTTGCTCTTACTACTACTGGAATTAGCTGTGCATTTTTCTCTTTCCTTCCGTTTGCAAATCCTAGTATTTTAAGACTTTGTGTCTCTCTGTATGCAAGAGACTACAATCTTTGGGTGTAGCAACTTTAATGATCAATACAACTTTTGTCTTTTTTCTTGGACTACCACATTGGGTTTTCTTGCACCTATTTTTGAACTGTTGGTAATGGGCAATCCTGTGTGATATAAATTTCATCATTGCCAATAATGCTTTGTGGTTCATGTTTCCAATGCTTTTCAGCTCCTTACATAGTGTTGTGTTTACACAATCTCTGTTGCAACATCCTTCTTGCCACATGCAAGTCCCTCCTAGGGTCAATATTAACTTTTTCTAAGATGGCAAATTTAAAATGACAATTATCCTCTCATATAAGGGAATGCTTGTAAAATACATTATTGGCATTTTAAAACTTGATATTATGTAAATGTTCATATATCCATTTGTGTAGTGCATGTTTGGTTTTCCCTTTGTAGAAACTTGGGCAATGACTGCATAGGGAAATATGTACCACCCTAGCAGTTCTACAATGGTCTAATAACACTGTTTATGCTGTTATCTAGCATAATTTGCTCTTCAACCATAATATATTGGAATTGTTTACATGTACCAAATTTAGTTGTCCCCTTACTGATTGGAGTAATTGACTGACATTGGTTGTTAAACTCTGTAAACTGTTTAAAATTAATAGTTTTAAACAAAGTTTGAGATCTAGAATATCTAGGTACATGACAAATGCAGTAATAATATCCAATTCTTCTTAATAATATCCTTCACTTTTCTAGCACATATATTCAACAATTAGAGCCCTATTAAACTTGGTCTGCGAAGACAAATGTAATAAATCATCACTATTGTGAGTAACGGTATCCTTCCCAAACCCTGATCCTAACAGGGAGACATAGGTCTTATCTCATTCAGAAAAAATGGGCCTACAAATACTCCAAATGAATAGCAAGGCATAATCTCTCTCCAGAAACATCTCCTCCAGATGTTGGAATTAATCAATTAGATCTTCCTTTACTGAAGTCATACATGCTATACACATATGAACTAGCCTATGGAGTTGCAATAGGGACAGTATGTACCCCCATTTATGCCAACTTAGTTCTTTTAGCCTGGGAGAAAGCAAATACACTTACCTTGAAATTAACAATGCCAGTCAAACACTAACCATTTGCACAGCCTATATGTGGATATTGGTGTCTGAAACTACTGGTGTCAATGATTCTTGAACCATCCTCCTCATCTGCATCAAAGTCATCACCCCTTATAGAGAATAAATAATCCTCATCAGTTAAGGTTGGACAGTGAAAGGCTCACCACCTTTTTTTTGCACGGGTAATTGCATTATGCCTAAGCCTTTGTTTTTACATGTCCCACCATGTCATCATCTCTAATCCTACACAGTGCTAAGGTTCTGTTCCCTCCACCAATTGCATTATTTCAGCCACAACTTGATTCCACAACTGAGTTCTCTCTGCTTGTGTTGCCCCTCACATCTAAAAATCATTTTCCACACATTCTAAGTGCATCTATGAGGATGTAGTTTTCCTCAGGACTGCTTTGCTCCCTGATGCCACACGATATTACCCTAGTGATGGATGAAGCTTGACCAAGCTTCAGCTTGCCAATGATCAGAGTTCCTCCATAGGAAATCACCTTTGATGAGTTGTGCCAGAAGTAATTCCCTTTTGGGGGGAATCGTGCCCTTTTCCTTTTAAGTGTGACCTCAGTGGATATATAAGTTCAGGATTGTGGGGGCCTGCCACCATGCAAAAGCACTTAAAAAGTGTTTTTCAGCAAGATGTTTTTGGCAAATGCAGTTTGGGTATTCTGATCCTTGGTGCATACACTTTTGTCCAGTCACAGTGAAAGTGCTACATTTGTTTAATCCAAAAATACAGGTATGCAAATAATTACACATTCTTACTCAATTAGAGTGCAATCAGTTCTGTGGCATGCATTTCATGAATAGCAAAACCCAAACTGAAGTATTACATATGTTAATATCAGTTTTATTTATTCTCATTTTCTGTAATGGAAACAGAGAAATTTTTCTTTTATTTATACTTTTAAATACAATACATTAGCCTACACTTCTGTCCAGTGTTACCTCTCCACCTGGAAAAATGAAAAATCTGGACAAAGGCCCCTGAAAATAGGTACAAATCTGTATGCGGATTAACATAAAATTTGCATACATAATTATACAAACCCCGATGGGATTGTGGGATACCAACTTTCAAACGCAAACTGAAAAACAGCCAAACAAAATTTGCCCCCCCAGACCCTGTAGTAAATGGTATCCATTTTTTTATGAAATGTGTAGCAATGATGTTCAGAGGGAAGGGAGATGATTTTAGGATTTTGTTTTTGGTGATTTGCAGTATGTGGGATTTGTGGTAAAAGTAGGGCATTTACTGGTAGGCAACATTTTAATCTTAGCAAAAGAATATTATAGTTTGCCAAGTCATTCTCCATGGTCTACTGATCAGTGGCATAGCTAGAGTTTTTGCTGCCCTCCCCCCCCTCACAAAATCATGGTTGAATGGGGGCCTCCCATACACAGCTCTTCCCCCTCCAGCCATTCCAATGTCCCATTACTTGGCTGTTTCAGCTCATTTACCATAAACACTGTAACGTGCATACTGCTTTACTTCTCCAATGATTATTTGGGTTTAATTTTAAACTTTTATTTTTACATTTATAGCACAAACACTAATAGACATCATGTCATCTGCTAAACAAAGCAATACAGTCTCACAATGAAAATAGACTTGGCATTAAAACTCTGCGCTTGAAACTCACATTCATTGAAACAGCATTGAAACCCACATTCAAAGCAAAAGCATCTAGCCACTGGTGGACAAAGATTACCGTTGGGCTGTTTTCAAATCATAGACCCCTTGCACAGGAAACATACATGTGTTATTTGATACACCTTCCTGATTGTATAAAATTATATTCCTTGCATAACACAGCACACTTGTTAGAGGGAGTTGTAAATTTAATGTTAAGAACATTTTTCCTGTAAGCAATGAAACAAAACGCATGAACCAATAATGGCAAAACTGCCCAATTCAGAACATTTCCATCATAAAAGTCTGCTCAAACTTCTACAATCCATCAGTATTAGTAAATATGCATAATCTTTGCAGAAGTAAAAGTCATCTAAATAATTGCACATTAAAGAGATCTGTAACTAATGAAGAGGTTGCTGCTAGCAAACAACTTTATATTTCATTGTTTCATCTACAAATAAAATGCCTGTTGCCCCTGAGGAATAAATTGCCTAAAAATGATAAGCTAGTAATACTGCAATAGGGAATGGATGGCAAACTGATAAACAGGTTCATAGTTACTAGGTATCTCTGCCAAAGAGGATATTCTTGGTACTGCAGCATCCACCCATTTAAATGTACAACAAAGGACAGTATCAGCAATCTATCTAAATATTGTGGGAGTAGAACCCACAACCTTCTGCAGTGAAAGCAAGTATTTTACCTGTTGTGTTACTAACAACAAACAAACACAAACAGACTTGGCATAAGCAGCACTAAACTCCTCTCCCTGTGAAGAACCATGAAGCACAAGAAATCTGGAAAAGCCAAAATTTATTGGGGGGGAGCAAAGGCCCAAAACCAGGGACACATTTTAAACATTGCTTGTATAATATTAAAATAGTTGCTAGAATAAAATGTTTTGTGTTAGCATGCATTTCCTGAAAGATAGGAAGACTGAAACTGAAATGGCTCTCATTATTTAGTGGATTCAGTTGTAACTGCTGTAAAACTTTGGACAGTTGAGAACTGGTGGTGGTATGGGTAGATTAGGCTCTTACTTTGTGCACCTAAGGTGACCACACACACGCACACACAACTACAAATATATCTGCCATATCGCTCCTGTTCTGATCAGCTCACTACCGTTCGGAAACATGGAGGCAAAGTAATGCAGACTGCTAGACCCCTGCAATAAGTGCAAACTGCAAATGCTGTTCAGGTTAGAAACAATCAAAAGCACAACGATGCAAAGTAATGCAGACTGGTAAACAAAGCACAGCAGTGACAGTCAAAGAGCTAGTGTGTGCAAAGTAATGCAGACTGCTTTTTCCGAACACAGAAATCATGCGGCTAAGTAACGTTAAGCTGCCGTTACATTTAATGCCTAGCTAACTAAAATAAGCTGTCATTACATTTACCAATACCCAGCTAACTAAAATAAGCTGCCGTTTCATTACCAATATCCAGCTAAAAAAAAGAAATCGTGTTGAATAATTCTGCTGGATGCAAGTTACACTTACCAATACCAAGTGAACTAAAACAGCTTAAAACTGGCGTTACACTTACCCAGCTTAGCACAGAACTAAAATAAATCATGTTGTAAACCTGTCGGATGCAAAGTAGTGCAGACTGCTTTTTCCAGAAACGGAAATCATGCGACTAAGTAAAGTTAAGCTTAACAACACTGAAAGTGTACAGAATTGCACTTTCTGTTCAGATTAACAAAAATAAAAGTGCAGATGCCTTAACTACACTTTGCTTATCCATCCAGCTGAGAACAAAGAAATCATGTTCATTTACCTGGAAGAAGAATGATGCAGACTCTGCACTAAGCTAAATTTTGGCTCCACATTCTGACAGGCTGTCAAACTAATGTCATTGCGCAAGCCCTGCACGTGATGACAGAGAAGAAATTCATCAAAAAAAAA
>NC_056725.1:688080544-688135311 GCF_019279795.1 Protopterus annectens
GTTTGCTGTAGATGTAATAAAGATATAAAAGCTAATTGGGCACACATTTATGAATTGTGCATTGAGAATAGATAAGCATGTTTTTAAGAAGTTATGGACATTCTACAGAATGACCTCACTGAGACCACTGACTGGTGTCAGAACCATGGCCTTATGCTCAAAGCCAAAAAATGTGTCATCACGCCCCTTGGGAAAAACCCGGTTCTCTTGAATTACCACATTGATGGTAGTCTACTTAACACAGAAGGCATTATAAGAGATTTGGAAACACAGGTTGACAGCAACCTCTCTTTTGAACACCACATTACCACTCTGGTCAGAAAGTCCTTCTATGTGGCACATCTCATTACTAAGAGTTTTGCATCCAGGAAGAAAGAGGTCATTGTCTTCCTCTACTCTTCCCTCACTAGGCCAATCATTGAGTACAATGCACCATTTGGCATGTACTTCACTAGACACCTGCAACAACTGGAGAGGCCAAAAAAGTACCTCACAAAGGGGACCCTAGGCCTTAAATATTTGTCCTATTTGGACAGACTCAAAAAACTCAAGCTATTCTCTGTCTCATATCGCCTACTTAGAGGCCTCAACCTCATTACCACAATCAACAGAACATGCTGGGGGGACAGGGTCATAACCCAGAGACTGCCCATGCTCTAGAATAGACTTCCCATACATGTCAAGCAGAGAGTGGATGGGAAATTGAAAATTCATCCTGGGAGAAATCACTCCAGTGGCTCTACTTGACAGAGGCACTGGGAACTAAGGTCGGGTGGCATGATGCCAGGATAATCCTATGGGCTAGGCTTGTAAATGGCTCCAGGGCCATTAGCCTAGTACACACCTATAAACCTATAATTGTTCTCTAACTAGATCAGTAATACTAATGAATGTTCCACTTCCTGCATCTGTAAAAGGCAAACAGCAAAAAAAAAAAAAAAATAAAATAAAATACTTTGGGCTCTCTTGGAAGTTACTAGAAAAGTTATTACAAAAAATGGAACTCAAAGTCAGTTCCTATGTTCAAATAAATTCTAAATTTAACAGAAATACTATGGAAAACTGAAAAAAGATGTGATCAGAATAAGATCTATAAATCGTACTAATACTTTTGGTGGTTGGGATAACCTTAAAATGTTACTGTTGAAATATCACATCTCTAAATTTGTTGATTTTACAGGATTACCTTGATGATGTATCCCCATCATTGCATAACAACATGTGATATGGAATTTCTTCCTTTCTGTGTACATCTTGTAAATATGTTAAATGAATAAAAATCTTATAAGGAAAGAAAAGGTAAAAAGACTATTTATTTAGGCCCAGACACAATTTCTCCTTTTCTTCCAATAAAATGCCTTAGGGTTTAATAGCAGTGGTATTTAGCTATTACTTGAGACTGGATTTATTTCCATTAGAGGAAAATTGCAAATACTTGTCCTATATTTAAAGGAGATGAGGCTAAATATTCATTTATCATAAGGTTTCAGTTTACATTTTGTGCAGTCCACATGCATTGTATACTTATTTCTCACCATCAGCTGGCCCGTTCAGCTCTTACTAATTAGCCTCAGCTGGTTTTACCTAATCCATTCAACTACAGCCAAATACAGATAATTTAAAGTTTTATATTCATCTTCCATGAAATTACTTCATACATCTTTTTTCCAGCAGCAGACAAACAACTCAAATGATTTATATTTGCTGCAAATACAGAATATGGAGAAGGTCCTCAAGATAATTGAAGGTTATTTGGTATACTGCTTTCTTTTAATCAAGAATTGTTTTATACACACTTTGTTTGCCACCCAGAGGTACAGTAGATTTAGATTCAATTTTTATATGAGCTATATAGAAGCTAGTTAACATAACACATAAGTCATTTCATACCACACACACTATAATATAAACGTATTATCTGTGAACCTACTAAATAAGCCTTTCATAGCTATTTATTCAGAGTACATATACCTTTTTCTTGGATATGCTAAAGAACCATGTCAATTTCTTTAAAAATAATTTGTTTAGCTTTTACCACACCATTCTTCCTTCTCTAAGCCTCTCTTCTCATTTTGTATTCTTTTCTCAGGATACTTGGGATACTTGTAGATTCATTATGGCTACATCTTAACATTTCTTGTTGATATGCATTTATACCCACTTGGTTTATTTCTACATGGGTTTTGTATAAGCTGTATAATGTTACTGTTCTAGGTTGATAGTCTGATCTCTACTTGTTGTTGTCTTCTTGCTGTTGTTTTGTGATTTTGTTTCATGTTTCCACTATGATTGTTTCCTAATGTTCTAAAGTTCCATGTTTACCAGTACCCTGTTTCCATGTTTTCTGTTACTGTATACAAAATGCTGTGGTAGCTGTAGACCAAAATACCTGCTGTTCTCTTGTCCATCATCCAACTTCATAACTTCTTTTTTATTCATCATCTCCTTTCTATTAATTTTCATTGTTTTGCTTGTTCTCTTTTCTTTTCTTCTTTCTCTCTGTAACTTAGAAAAATATATCCCTATTCCTTCTTTCTCTCCCTCTTGCTTCACATCTCCAGTGTTATCCATGTATCTTTGGGAACATTTTCTAAAGCTTATCTTGGGTTTAGAAATACCTGTATTCACATTTCCAGGCAAACATTCAAAGTACTTTTGATACAGTTGCATATCTATGTGTCAGGCATACTCATATTTCTTCCTGAAATAAATGTGCTTAGTCTCTCTTTTCTTCTCTAAGTAAGTTCACACAGACTGATTTCTATAGTTGTGATTATATTATTTATAAGCTCCACTTATCCACTTATTAATGTTTTTACTTTACTTTAATTGTCTACTATCTAGGATACCAGGATACAAAAGGGATGGATGCCTCCCCATACACCTCCTCTTTCTCATACCCCATATTCATTCATCAAGATATATATAAAATATGCGGTCTCTAGACTGAAGGGTAAATTTATTCCAGTTCACCCCTTTCCCATTTAACTATTTTCTGTTCTCCACTGTGTTAATGAGCCCTGGATTCCCCAGCTACTGAGGAGGGAGCTTAAGATATAATTAAGATAAGATAAACTTATGGAGATTTTGAGGTTGTCAATCCAAATATATGGGTTTATAGTGAAGACAGAGGTGCTATTTTGCTTGACATGTAACAGATGCTTGTTTCAGAGATGGGGGGATACTTTGGCATGCGTCTATCATGCCAACGTGTTTCATTTGTATGTTCCTTTAAAGTTAGTTTAATTTAAAAATTATTTCATAGTACATTTGTTGGGTCAAAGAGAAAGAGAGAGAGTCATATCTTTCAGGCTAGAACAGATCTCCATGACAGGTCTCCATGGAGATGAAACACAGACCGGTACAGAGAGAAAGAGTTGCCAGTCTGTCTTTTGAGATAGCTTTTGATTTTTGTGATCGTTTTACTTATGAATCACTTTTCTCTTTTGTCTCAGTGATGTTTAAAAATGATGATGATTATATAATATATATAATAAGAGGAAAAAAGAAAGAGGAATTAAGACTTCTTAGATCTTTGGAATTTAAATGAAATTAGATGAGCTAGACAAAAGGCTTCCCAAAGTACTACAGATACATGATGGTCAAACAATAAGAAATTATAAACAAGAGTGCCTAGATCCCTTATAATAGTGTCTGATTAAAGGGGTATATTTTCTGTATGGTGTGGGAAAATGTTTATAGACATTTTTCTTACTACATTTGTCTACATATATTTGTAGCAGTGTAGAGTCAGTAGAGATCGAAAAATCCACAATTTATTTATATATGCAAACAGATAAGATAAGGCCACACAATGAGGCCTGATGGAGGTCTGAAACAGGTGCCAAAAAAAAGAGAGAGAAAAACCAACCAAGCTTTGTGGTATACCACAGTTAACATTTTTGCTTTCAGAAGTGGCACAGTGGTGAATTAACCACGCAGACAGCCAGACAAAGCTAACACTAACACAAGGATTTATGTTCTGGTTTATATTTCTGTAAATAATGCCTGCATGGGGAATATTATCAAAGGCCTTGTCCTGATCAAGATATGCTCAGTGTACTATATAATCACTATCCACTGATTCAGTGACTTTTACAAAGAAATTGATGAAGCTAAAGATCAGAAACTTTCCTTTCTTTGAAAAAAAATAAATAGGAACCAACCATGTTTAAGAGATTTTTAATGTCCAAATTAATGAGGTCTGAGAAAATACATTCCATAACTTATTTACATAAGGCTATATAAGAAACAGATCTCTATAGTAGTAAGGGGGGTCATGGTTAGGCCACTCTTGTATAATGGCATTACAATGGCTGTTTTCCAGGCTTCAGGAATGTAGTTCATATTTCCATTCTAGCAGTCAAGTGGCTATTTATTTTATTATATTGGGTTTGCTTAGATTTATGGACCGTTTAAAGTCAAGTCACAAAACTAATTCGAAAGAAAAGCCCCACAGAAAGACATGGTAGATGGTAAACAATAACAATCAAGGTATGTATACAGAAGAGATGATCATGACATGGATAAATACAGGAGCAAATTAGGTACAACTGAGTAGAAAGTAACTAGATAACAATAATAATAGAATAAATGAAAAACAAAATCCTGGCAGGATTAACAAGCAGTGAGTAATCTTCAGTTCAGTTTTATAGTGATAGAGGGGATACACTATCTAAATCTGGGAAAGGAGGGTTTATTAGACAGGGGGTTGGACAAGGACAAAAACAGTGGGAGTATTAGTCTTTTTTATTGTGGTTTGGTCATCTAAGAGTTCAGATGTGATGCCTCAAGAAATTTCTCATGAGGTAATGATATCCCTGGAAAATAATGATACTGACCCACACTTGCCAGTAGATCTGAAAATGTGATAAGCACTACTATAGCCAGGAATAGATGGAGAGCTTTAACTGCTTTGAAAGCATGTCTGTTTATTTACACACAAGTATGACTGTGTTCAGCTTGCATGAGAGCCTCAAGTGTGGGGATTTCTTGTTGTTATGACTTCTGTTATTCCTTCCCCTATATGTTAGAGATATAGATATAAATGATGGGCCAGATTCAGTAATGCCTAAATTAAGTGTACATTTAGTGTACATGAGTTGTATTCAAGAATATCCTTATCACATTTTTTGTGCTTTCTAGTAACTCAAAAAGATTACACTAAATATATATGTAGTCTACACTTTATGGTAACCTTTATGAATCCCCCTCAATAGCTAAAGTTGCAAGAAAATATGTAGGAAAACTAAAATTAGGAGGGAGAAGGTGTGAATTATGCTTGTGTTGTCTGTTTACTCAGAATAGTATAACTTAGTCTACACTTAGTGTAGGCATTAACGAATACCCCTCAAAAATTTCTTAAACTCCCATGGTATACCTGCAAATCTCAAAAAGTTCTCCTTGTCTCTTTACTTTTCAACCTATATTTTCCCCTTTCAACCTCTTACTGTCATGCTTTACTATTAATATCTTAGTTAGTTTAGAAGTATAGTTATTCCATATACCCTTCCCCCAACATTAGCTGTTTCAAAAGTCCTTCCTGTATTTCCCTCCTTAAGTTTCTTTCCCTCTCATTCCAGTCCCTCCTTCTTTCCTGCAATTTTATCAATTCCTATGTAAACCTTTTTCTCATAACTTTATTTTCCCTCTCTTTTAATACTGTATCTTCTATATTTTCACTCACTCTCTCTCTTTATAGTTGTACCACCCTCATGTGGTCCATCCTCATTCGATTTCTAAGATCTCCCTTAACATTCCTTCTAACCAATGTCTGTAGTTAAGATTTTCTAGCAGTTATCCTGGGAATCGCCAATGCATTTTTAAGTGTTCCTGCTCTTCAATTTGCACCTCTTCTCTCAACATTACATAGTCAGTCAGTACTATTGGGTCAAACAAAACCTGTGTCACTTCTAAAACACTTTCAATATTGATATAAATTTTGTCTATTTATGACCATTCAGACCATTCTTGAAACCTTGGAGAATAGTAAATATATTGTCTATGCTCATCTCTGTTCTTTTGTTATTATCAAATATCTTCCATTCTGCTGCCAGATTTCCAATGAAGAATTTCCACTCATGTATTAATCTACTCCTACAAGGTCTCTCACTAACATCTGTCTTCCTTGTAACCACATTCCAGTCTCCATGAAGCAGAATTATTCTTTCCTAAAATAGCATTATTTGAGCTAATATATCCCCGATTATTCTAGATGAAATTTTAAGGGGGACATAGATCACCATTATTGTCATTTGTTTGCCCTGAACTTACCCTTTACCTCCTACTGAACATTCTTTCAGGTCTTCTAAATTCTCTACTTTCAATCACTGTACCTTTTTACATAATACTACTCCTCCTCCTCTTCTTAGACTCAATTCTCATTATGCTGCTGTTTCCACTACTACAGATCTTTGTCTATTTAACTTGTTATGCTACTACATCCCTAGGTGGGTTTCTATGAAAGTCAATATATTAACTTATCTTTATATTTTACTACCTAGTCTCTTTTCACTGGAGTCCATTAACATTCCAACTTCCCTCCATTATATGCTGCTTATCCATGCCAGCAATCCACATGATTTGAGTGTTGTACATTTGAATCTCTTACCTTTAGCCTCTTCCATTTACTGTTTACTTCTCTTTTCTCTCACATATATTTCATACATTTATGTCTGTCCTTCTTCTGTAATATTCTCATCATCCCTCTTTCATTTATTTTTGCAATTATCTCTTTTACTGCCATATTTTGCTTTACTGACCTCTTTGTACCAGCACAAGTGTACATTTACAGCCTAACCCAACAATCTGTCTTAATTAAATACATCCCTTTTTCTCTATCTATGTTTGTTCCCAAGATCTGAAGGTTACCCTTCTCATAACTCCTCTGCTCATAATTATGTCTGTTGCATTTATACAGTGGCACTCATCCCCTCCTGTCCTGCCAACGACTTTTAGTTATCTTCAACTATACCTTCAAGGAAAATCGTTTCAATTAAATTATGTACCTGGGGCAACTTTTGATTGTTCCCTACTACCTATAGTACTATACATTAAATAATACATGAAAAATCCCACGTATATTCTATATAACTCACAAAAAGGTAACACTGGCAATTTTTTCCACTCAAAAATTGATTACCAATTTTCTTAACAGGTAGCAAATCATCTGCTTGTAGACAGTAGGTTGTTTCACTTGTCTACAGTAGTACAGCTATTTAAATTACAGCAAGTAATTCCATTACCTTTTGAAAACTTGTTTGTGGTAAGCTTTTAAATAGAATGGATAACTATCAATACCACTTCCATAAATTTTGTTTTACTTTTGTTTTCATTACAGTCATTATTTCATTATTCTTCCCTGAAAACATGCTTAAGGCTAATAATATTTTCTCCCCCCTCACTAGATGAATAAGCTCATATCACAACAATCAATATTCTAGATCAACTCACCTACTGAACTTTGCAGTGTCTTGCTATCTGATCCTTCTCAAAGGAAAAGAGATATAGAGCAGGAAATAGTATCTCCATTTAGGCTGTATGTTTTTTCTTTCTGCTAATCTCGATAAAAAAATAAATAAGTGCAAGAAAGTAAGTTCCAATATGAACTTAACACTGTGACCTGTGAAAGTTCCTTAATTATAATCTCATGTCACTTCCTCTTTACCGTGCTTTATTCTCATATTAGAAATTTGCACTAGTACTATATCTCTTGCCCTTTCAAAGCCACTCAGATTTCTCCCAGAAAGATCACTGTGGTTTAAATAAAGTAAGACAATTTAATAAGGAATTAGCATTTACATTCCACTTCCATTTCTCTTCAGTCCTTAATTATTTTACCCCATTATTTCTTTCTTTCTTCAACTTCCCACTTAAGTTTCCTGCCAAAATGCTACCTCAAATTGCCCTTGCTTAACCCTCAGTTCATGTACTTTGCTTTTCCCTTGAATTCCTGCCTTTCCAAAAGAAAAGGAAGTGATCCCTTTTGCATTCTTTTACTCTTGTAGCCCCCAGGTAAACATTTGTTTGACTTTTTCCTGCAAGCATGGGCATTTTGCTCCTTAACAAATTGCTTCCATCACTTCTTCTAGATTACTAAACATTTTTGCTGCCCATGTGAAGAAAAATCCTTAGCTGAGCTGGATATAGCAGGTACCATCTCATTTTTCTTTCTTTTTTTTTTTGTTTACATTGGTGAATTACCATCAGGAAAGCATTCTTCTTATGTTTTGTCTCCATCAAGTACACCCACATGAAGTTTCTGGCCTCCCCAACTTTCCATACTGCTCTTACTATCCATATAGTCACCAAAATTTAAAAGGTAGACATGTAGTGGACTATTACAGGCCAAGCTCTATCTCTGCCCCCCCCTGTGCTCTCAGCTGCCAAGGAGTACAGTCTACTCTTTCAATAGATATTTCCCTCACATGGATATCAGTCCACCTCATTAACAGCACCTTACCTCTGGTACCCCTACCAGCCTTATATATTTCCTCTATGCTTGATCCTCCATATCAGTTTGTTTGACTTTAGTATAGTCTAAGAGAGCTTTGGCTGCTTTGATTTTTGTTCCACATTTTCTTCTACCAGCAACCTGTATTTACTTCGTCTAATCTTCATTCTTGACCCGCAATATGGTTCATCAGTGTTTGCGTCATGCTTTTAATTTCCATTAAAATTGCAGTGAACAATACTTCTTGAGGCTACATCTCTATTCTTGGCCACACTGCTTTTTGATTTTGACACAGTTTTACAGCTAACTGCTTGAATACTACTAGTCTTTTTATCTACTGAACTCCCTTTAACTTTTACTCTTCACTGGTAGAGTTTTATTCTTTTGTTATAACTTATTCAGTGTAGTTAAGGTCAATGGTAGGCAGATGTTCAAAAGATCTGCTTACAAGAAGAGCATCATACTGTACATTCCTGATTAATATGTTTTTTTTCCCCCAAAGGAGATCTTTCCTAGCAAACAGGTTGATTTGTATTAGCCTGTCCCAAACTTTGGATTATATATGTTGACTATGTGGACAAAGCTAAAGTTTTTGTCTCTGTTACACATTAATCAGTTAACATTTTAAGTAAGCATAAAATTAATTTGAATTCTATCAGATGGAGCTTGTCTTGATTATGTGGATGAGCAATGACTACCAGGGGCTGTCATTCTCAATGTACTACAGTGTCATGAGAGGTTTCTGTAGTATCTGTATTAGGCCCCATGCTATTTGGAATATTTATGCCTGCCTTTGTTGCTATAAGTGAACAGGGCAGCTAAATAAGCTGATGTTTCCAAAGTTACGTCCTTAACTGATTAATGCTTATAACTTTGAACCAGTTATGAATCCCTTCAAGTAGGCGGCACTGTCATCAATAACTGGTAACAGGATATACTAGTTCATAAAATTACATTTTTTTATAAACTGCATTTTGTTCTTCAGAATTAAGAACCTGCAAGATCATTATTTCATACAGATATTAGTATAATGGAGCCATGTAAAGATATACAAATGTGTGTTTTTGTTAATTTGTCTTTTAGAGTTTTACTCTGGCAATGTTATTAAAAACTTTTTCTTTTCTTTTTTTATTTATTTTGTTTTGTTTACCGACTTTGTCTGACTTGGTTTAGTCAAAAAATATTTTCAGCAGAGGTCCAGGGAGAAATTCAACATATTACAAACATTTTTTAACCTAATTTTCAGTAATATTCATGAACATATGTTAAGCAATATATATTAATCACCCACAGATTTGCTAATTAGACTTCATCCATATGAAATGCAGGCAACTATTACAGTATAAAAGATATGCATGCATTAGTTGATGTTAAACATGGAGCATGTGAAATGGGGTATAAATGGGTTTGTCAAGCAGATAGCTCATGTCATAAGTATGTAGAAATTCAAATAAATGGATGAAGGGAAGGAACTAGGGAGGAAAGAAAATGTTACATTTTGGTAAACATCCCAGAACTACAGAATTCTACTCAGTGGTCTACAGATTATATAGAGCTTTTTCATGGCTGGTCATTAAGGCTTTAAAAGATTTGGTTTCGTTTGAAATTTGACTCATAAATGAGCTTTTAGCTCACTACAAGCTCTCATAGTTTATAAATGAAAGTACTGATGTCTAATAGATTAAGAGACAGGTTTGATATTTAGACTGCAGAATAGTTTATCCATTATTTATCTTCTGTTAACTTAAGAGCAATAATAATTTGGGTAACTTACACATTCTTGTAAAAACGGTTCCAGATAATGAAGTGGTGGATCATCTCACATCTTGGTGTATTATTGTTTTAGCAACAATGAAATTAAGTTCTTCTTTGCAGCCACCTCTATATAAGTGTATCTATTTTATCACTAAGTCCCTCTGATACTTTATTATGTAGGATGAAAAGACTTTAGGGAAGCTCATGCAAATTCCATCAGCTTTTTCTCCTTATTCCATACTGACAGGTATCCCACCATAAAACCATTTAAGGTTTATATGTTCTAGCATCTGGATGTAAACTCAAGCAAGCTGATGTCATGGAGATGTCTATCTTCCAAAATACAGGGAATACTTTCCTTTAATATTTTCTCCATTTTTTTAACTACTGAAGTCAAAATTTACTCATCTATGGGGTGGGGTGGGGGTCTAGCCAAAGAAATTAATGGCTGCTTAATTCTTTTTAATGAAAGTGCAATATTTCTTTTTGGTATGGAGAGCGGCAATCTGACTTAAAATGTCATAGAAGCATCACATAATGAGTCTCATATATTTTCTGCTTCAAAATTTCAAAACAGCTTTGCAGCAGGAGTAGCTATAAATTCTGTTTGAACAGCTCACTCTGCTTGCCAGTGAGACCAAGGCCTTCCACACCACATAATAGTAATACAAGGATAGTAAGAGTTGCTTGATATCCCCTTTGTAAAGGTTACCAAAAGCTTCAGTTAGACAGCTGTTCTTTTAGAAAAAGAGGAAGCACATATCTGGGAATTAACGGATCAAATGCACAGTTTAGAAAACAAAGACCGATGAGCTACAAAATAGGCCATGGCACTTCAATATTACAATGATAGGTTTTCTAGAACATATAATCTTCTAAGGGGACTCACTAGGGGAGTGTGTTAAAAATATAACAAGTGGACATATGAAATTAGCTCAGGATTTAACATTCAATGCAGCCATTCAGTGCCACATTTTACTGGAGTGTGAGTATTTTTTCCTGCCAAAAGAGTGGATAATGCACATGATTAAGAAGAATAGCTGTTTCCTTTGGCAGGATTATCGGCTGATATTTCTTGACAACTTCTCTCTTGAAAGTATATAGGCAAAGGAAAGAAGGAAACGCAGCATGGTTACACAGCATCTATCCCATACCCAACCAGTTTGCCATTGTTTAGAGAGGGCAGGGAAGGACAATTTAGAGACAGAAAAGAATCCTGACAGTTTTTAGAAACTCCAAGGTGTAGTAAGGAAGACCACAACTGGGAAGGGCTTGAACAGAGTGGAAAGCTATGAAAGGAAAATGCTGTGTTCCAGAATATTCTACAGAGGGTTAAAAAGAAAGTTACGCAGAAAGACAACTTGCAGCTTTGGTACCAGCTAGTCAAGCTGAACCTCAACCCCAGGTGACAGAGATGGAGCAGATTCAACACAGATACAGCAGGAAAAAAGGAATGGGCAACCAAAGAGACAGGAACCAAATCTGAAAACCTGGAGCCTAAAGCAGAAGGAGGGGAGAAAAAGGTATATTATGACATAAGGCATAGTACAGTGTGTAGCAGACAAGTAGTGTTTCTGTAATACCAATAGGTGTTTGCAGAAGCAGTGGACAGCAACAGAGATGATTAAACAATGAATGCTAGTTTCAAAGAATGGAAAGTAGATAAAGTAGGAGTATCTGATTTACAGGATGAGTACTATTGGAGGGGGAAAGGTATATAAGCGACTTACTTCAACAGGACATCTCAAACCCATTGCACTAACAATAACCACCTTGAATTCCCATAAATGCACTAATCAACATGGGGACATGGAGTTATTGTAAATGGAAAGCACAAGAGAGAGAGAGAGCACAAGTTAGAGATTTTGGTTGAAGAAAAAAATAAAAACAACAGAACAGAACAGGAAGAGGTGAGCATTGTGTGGTGGGATGGTATCAAATCTGCAGTGAGGGAGAAAAGTATAGTTGCAGAAGTTAAATAAGAGAAAACAGGAAGGTGTTATCCTTAGTAAAGAGAAAGAAAATAAGTTCAGAAGTTCTAAAAAACAGTGTTTAGGCCTAAGTTCCAATGAAAAGTCCTAACTCCATAAATTTAGGATTAAAAACCTCATACTCCATTTCAAGGTCTATCTTTTCTTCTTATACTGTGATAAGTTTTCTGAGTACCATACAGTTGAAGGCAATTTTATCTAAATTCTCTTAATAGAATGAGCAATATTTTTACATAATTAAGCAAAAATTAGTGCTCATAAACTTATGCGTGATTGAATTTGAATTGACAGAACAGATGGTTACTTGAAGTAATTGTTTGTTAAAAGTTTTCAATACCAGAACTGCTATCCCATGATAATACCTGTAATGAATAGTGAATAAATTAAATTTTTTCAGCACTGAACTTGACAAAAACTGGAATCCATTCAGAGGCACTTTACAAAACACGTTTCCTTAATGTTGGAATGTGTTTTGTAAAGTGCCTCCGAATGGATTCAAGTTTTTATGTATTTATTTATTTTAAGATGGCCTTAGGGTAAATACAAAATGAATTATTATATTCCATTAAAAGTCTTATATAGGTTGTTTACAGTTGAGTCATATTTTATTTGTTGATTAAGGAAACTATTTTGTAAGGCCTTACTTCTAATGTTAATTACATGTTTCTCAAATGAAAATTTGTTATTGTAATTCCAAAGTCTTTGAAATCATGCACTTCTTTGGGTGTTGAGCCATTTATCAGTATTTGAAAATGTGGACAGAATTTTCTAAAACAAAATAGAGGATATTTGTTTCTGTTGGAATTTAAACCTACGGTTTATGCCCAAACTGCAAGATGAAAGAAGGGATAGGTTTTGGCATAATGGTTAAGGTCTTTACCTCACAGATACAAAGTACAAGGTTTGAGTTTGACCTCTGGTTATTGGCTAAACTTGTAATAGGATGGGGACTTATAGCTTAGCATTTGCCTGTGGAGTTCTTTTATGTTGTCAATTATATTTATCCTTTGATATTATAGTAAATCCAATTTTGTTCGCATCAGCATATTTATTAAATCAATAATGAATTACAAGTTGGCATAAATGCAATAGACCCAGAACCAATCATTGGGGGAACACTCATAAATGTGGTAAAGTAACCAGACTCAGTAAGTCAGCTGTCTATCCACCTAATCAAATATGGGATAAAGTGATAACACATTAAAGCCTTGAGGATAAAGTTAGAAAATAATGTGTCTAAAGCATTCATAAGACCTAAAAAGATCACCCTAGCTGATAGACATATAGCTAAAGCAATACTTATTAACTTATAGAACTTTACCAAATTTGTAAGAGTGAACCTCTTTGGTGTAAAGTCATGTCATCCTATCTTTTGAAAAAAAAATACTGTAGTCTGAATCACTGAGGAGCTGGATCGAACACATTTAAAAATATTTACCTGTTAGTGAAGTGAGGGGTTTTGGTCTGTAGTTGTTAATTTATTTTTGAATTTCCCAGTTTGGGGCTACTCCTTTAGCTAAGATTTCAGTAAATACATAATGAAGTATTGGACACAACTATTTGTATAAACTGGACAGGAAAATTAAAGGAGTATTTTCTGGTCCTGGTAACTCACTATTCCCCCTTTTAGTATTTTTTTAATAACATCAATGTGAAGAATAGGGCAGACATCTTTAATTACTTGTACTTAAGCTAAATTAGTATTTGAACTGAATAAACTGAAAGTATTTGTTAAAGACATTGACAATGTGTTTAGGATCTTTGGCAGTGTAGCTGTCATTAGTTACAGAGTCAGTAGAGTGATTACACTGAGTTACATTATTGACATGGGTGTAATATTGTTTTTCTTTTTTATCTTATAAGGTATTTGCTAGTGTTGCCTCCTATTTGATTTTTTTCTTTGCTTGTGTTAAATTTAAGAACTTTTGAGTTCTTATCACACCTGCATTTGTTTCTAGCAATAGAACACTTCTGATATAGTGTAAATGCTCCCTTCTTCTTTTTAAACAGTTTGTCTAAATTTTCACCAGAATAGAAACCTAAGGACTCTATTCCTGCATTTCCTAATCTCTGTAACTAGAATCAGAGTCATTACATATCATATTTTTCCAATGAATCAGTAGATCAAAAATATTCACCTGTGATTTGCATTACTAGGAGGAGGGGTATAACATGAGCATTTAGAATCATCCTTTCATGGTCTGTTACAATGATACATATAATGCCACTTTCTTAGTTTGCTTTCTTATTAAATATGAGAAACTATTAGATGGAAATATAGCAAAGAATTCCTATTCAGTGGATAATTTTGAAATGTAGTTGCCCAAATTTACCTTAGGAAAATTCAAATGTTCCAGAAGAAACTGTTGGGGATTATTTAGAAAGTTCTGTGAGAAAAAAGTAATATGATGTTTTACCTTGAGGACCTTTAAGGTAATAATATTTCTAGTATGTGGTTAGTGTAAACTAGTTCTGATTGACTTTTTTCATCTAGGATACCCCCATCATGCTTATTAGATCTTATACATTCACATTTTATATAGCTTAGAAAAAAAATCATAAGTATGAGCTATCCCACATTTCTATAATAGCAGTAAGTCTGATATTTTCTGATCTAATTATATTGTATAGTATATGGAATGTATTCGGCAAAGTTTTGGGTAGTACAGAAGTAAGCCTTTGAAGTATTATACAATCTTGTATGCTTTGAATTGTTATTGGTGAATGGGTTGACATTCCTATTTTTTTTTTTTTTTTGGAGAGCATTAATCTTGTTGCTAACGTAGCTTGCATAATTATAATAAAGTCAAAAAAGTCTTTTAAAACATATGTTAGCCCCAGAGAAAGACTTCCCAGTGTGTGGTCAAAATTAAGCCTTATGTTGTACACAGCTTTCAGTACCAGAAAATAAATGCCTTAGTAAATATGGAATTGTTTTACCTTTTTGATTAGAAGATTTATAAAATTTCTAATACATAATTTTACATGTTGTTGAGATGTGTATGGTTGAGGTAATTTGTCTCACAACAAATTAAGAACATGCATATGCAGTTGCAATGGCAGCAAACAGGAGAAATCAGAAGAAGCTGAGAATTAAGAAAGAAGGTAAAGTAGTTGAAGAGGTTAACAGCTTCAAACATTTAGGTGGGAAGGTTGAGGTTTTAAAAAGAGAAGTCTGAATGAGGAAGATCAAGCTAGAATCTGAGGGACTGAAGTCATATGACATTGGGTGTCAGGATAATGTGCAAAAGAAAAACACTACAGAAGCTGAAATGTAAGGTGTATAAAACAGTGGTGTGATCCCTACTCATATCCAGTACAAACAGCTGAGGAGTAAAAGCAGAGCAGATGAGGAAGCCATGGGTGATGGAGGTGAAGTGCCTGAGACAGGTGGCAGGATGAATACTGTGGAACAGATGAAAAAATGAGGACATTAGATCAGAAGTCCAAGTAGCTCCGTTTACAGAGAAAGTCAAACAGAACAGATTATGATGATTTGGACATGTGCAGGAAAGCAAGAGACAAATTGGTGAAGAGGATCTTGGACAGTCAGGAAGAAGGCAAGGAGAAACAAGAGTATCCAGCAAAGAGATGACTAGACTGTGCAAGAGAGGACCTATGACAGTCAGGCTTTTCTATCAAAGAAGGTTGAAGAGTGGCACTGAATCAAGAAAAATGTTGACATTTGATACAACACTCCAAAAAATGGGAAAAGGGGGGCTGTTCATGATTATGAATGAGTACACGCTTGTAATATATCCATATTTAAGTATCCCAGTCAATAATGGTGGAATATCAATTAAATGCATTCCTGATAATGAAGAGGTAGCAGCGCTGTATTTGTCATTGTCACTCAGAGTCCTAGATAGTACTTTACACACAGCATACCTTAGTACTACTGTGTCATCGTGTTGCTTTGAGTTATGGTCAAACCCTGGTCAGTTTTCTGATTAGCTAACTTTGTCAATTTAGTAATTATAGTGGATTCTTCCTGTTCATCAGATTTACAGGTGTCACTGTTTTCTTGAATGCCACACTTTGGGCTAGAGATTCTAGGTTATTTACAAGGTTTGTTATACATACAAGTGAACTCAAAATATCTAAATTAGTTCCGCCTAATTCCCTTACTTTCATGTTTTCCTTTGCTTCTGAGAAACGTCCACAACTTAATTTAGGCTAAAATGTCTTAGTCTCTTGTTGGGTTCCCTGGGAAGTCTTATAACCTCCAGGTATAATACTGTCGGATTATTTGTAGAGATTAATTAGCTTTCTCATTGACCTGGTGAATACATATGTCTTCAGCAAGAGTAACAACATTATTTAGGTCTAGCAATGAACGTACAACATGAGACCTAGTGTTGCTACAAACAGGGAACAGGTGAACACTTTCTAGCTTTTCATTTTTGTCCGAGTGTGACATGTGTGATTTTGTTTTTGAGTTATAACTGTTTCTGTTCTTTTCTGTCATGGGAACTTGAACTACCCAAGGTAATATTCTCTAATTTTCAGCATTACTGTCTGTGTATGAATTACTGCGGTGGTGGTGCTGCAGTAGCGTTGTTGCCTCATAGAAAGACGTTGTCCTGTTCGATTCTCAGCTAGAGCATCTTCTGTGTGGAGGCATATGTGAATGGGGCATGCCTTCGTTGAAAGTTGTGCGTCAGGGCTGGTAACCCGGTACGTAAAAATCCACTACCAATCATTAGCAGACCGGAGTTCCGCTGTGGCGACCCCTAACCGGGAAAAGCCGAAAGACCCAAACAAACTGTCTGTGTATGATTTGAACTTATTTCTCTTTGCATGAATTAAAAAAGTGTATTGTATTTTCTTTTGCCCACTGTATATTGTGTACATTGCATACACAGTACAGGTCATCCTCTTTTTTCGCTTTGTATATTTTCCTGTTGCTTTTATCTTTATCTTAGTTACTTTTTCTTCCAATGAAGTGGCTGAATATATAAAAGTTTGTGGTAGATCTGAAATCTAGAATGAAGCAGCCTCTGCGAGTACATAAACCAAAAAATGGACCAGCAAACAAGGCACATAAAAATAATGGAAAATACTTTAATAAAAGTATTAGGTTCAATTAAACAGACCGGTTTTGGCAATTACTTTACAGTGCCTTCATCAGTGTTTGAATGTATACAGAAAAAGAACCTATATATAAGAAATTCATTGAATCATGTGATTTATTACAAATGTTCATTGAGATCAGGCTTAAAGAGCCCACCAAGTTTAATAATCCATTTTTTTCTCCATTGCATTCAATAACTCATGCCAACCTAATTTATTATTTCTAGATCTCAAAATTTTATCAATAATGATGAAACTGAAACATGCATTATGATGATTTAAAGAATGTTTATACAGAGCATTCATTTCCCTCTTGTTCCTGATGTCGCTGAGATGCTCAGATATGCGTAGTTTCAATGGTCTAGAGGTTTGACCAACATAAAATGCAGAACAAGTGCACTTAGCCAAGTAAATGACCCAGTCAGAGGAGCAATTAGCAAAGAATTTAATATTAAATATCTCAGGGGTATTGTGACTGGTAAAACTTTTAGTTTTAAGTAACTTGGTACAGTATGTGCAGTGTCCGCAAGGAAAACATCCAAATAAAGGTTCACCTGATAATGTAGTCTGTATAGTGTGAGTGGTTTTGGCATCGCAGTGTTTAAAATGATTAAAGAAAGCAGATAAATTCTTACTCTTACGAAAAGAAAATGAACATCTGTCACCAAGGATTTCCTGAAGTCTGGGTTCACATGTTAATATATTCCAATTTTGTTGGACCATATTAATCAATTTATTGGTGTTACGTCCATAAGTGGTGATGAATCTGGGAGGTTCGGAGTTGAATTTATGACTGGTCTTGCATTGTAATAACTCTTCATGTTTCATGCTGTCAACAATGTGTTTGGTATGTACAAGATGACCCAATTTATATCCACGATCGTGAAATCTATTTACAAGATCATCCCTGAAACGTGTGTATGTGTCTTGATCAGAACAAATGCATTTGATACGCATGAACTGAGATTTGGGAATGTTTTTGCAAATGTGTTTGGGATGGAAGCTGGAGGCATGGAGTAGTGAATTATTTTCGGGGAATTTTCGGTGAATTTCTGTAGACAGCACGTGGTCTGATGTGCGGCAAACCAAAACATCTAAAAAAATCATTTTATTTTTATCAAAGCTGACAGAAAATTCAATTCCCCATTTATTATCATTCAAATAAGTTATAAATTCTGAGAGATATTCACTATCTGACCTCCACACCAACCAGCAATCATCTAGATACCTATGCCAAATGTCCATCTCATCAATATAAATATTGTGAGATCTGTCATAAATGACCTGTTCTTCAAAATACGCCATGAATAAATCTGCATATATGGGTGCAAAAGAAACCCCCATGGCTGTCCCCTTTGTTTGCAAATAACAGTTTCCCTTATAGAAAAACACATTCTTAGTCAGTACATGTTCCGTCAAACACAACAAAAGAGTATTAAAACCTGGCCTATATAGTTCTGTCTTATTGAGCCAAAATTCCAAAGCTTCCAAACCGGCCCAGTGTGGAATGTTCGTATATGATTTGACGTCTAAGGTGCATAGTAACCAATCTGGCTCAAGTTGTGTGTCTGAAATTATTTGAAGAAATTCAGTAGTGTCCCTGATCCTAGCTCGGACACATTGTAAAAGAGGCTGTAAATGTTTAGTCAAAAACAAAGAAAGTGGCTTGGTTAATGAATTTTTGCCAGAAACAATGGGTCTGCCTGGGGGGTTGTGAAGATCTTTATGAATTTTAGGTAGAAAGTATATGTATTGTGGGCAGGGATTGGTAATGGTAAGTTGGAACTGTATATTTTTCGTAATGATCCCCTCTTCAACAGCTGATATCAGAAAAGAATCTATCTGTTTTTTAAAAATAGGTGTGGGATCCATGGATAATTCAGAATAATAACGTGCATTAGATAACTGGCTGAATGCTTCATGATCATATTGTGAGATATCCTGAACAACAATTGAACCTCCTTTATCAGCACCAATAATAACCAACTCATGATTGTTGGCGAGACCAGATGGCTTAGTGGTTAAGGTCTTCGCCTCCAATGCACTAGGTTCGATCCTGACCTCCGACTAATGCCTGTTTGGAGTTTGCATGTTCTCTCTGTGTCTCCATGGGGTTTCTCCCATGTTTGAAAAACATGCTGAGTGTTTCCATCTCAAACTCACCAATGAATGGAGCTGTGGGCAGCAGCACAGACTCTACATGGTGCCCAATGGGGGAAAGAGTTGTAAAAAGACCAACTGCTTTGGGCATCTATTGTGGTGCACAGTATCCTCAAGATAGGAGAACACGGATCACAAACTGCGTGCTGTGGTAGGGCTAGCCACTTGACAGTGTAAAATATGGCTCTAGGTGATTCGGTCATGTTGACTGTTGCCAAAAAATGGGCATGGGTAGTTACCAGTGATAAGTGGGTTGAGGACCCGGCCTACTCTCTGACCCACGCCAGGGACCAATGCTAATGGTGGGAGGGGTATATGTGCCCTATTGGCCAGTGTGTGCCCACCATAAAAAAGCCCAGCAGCCCTGGGTCAATAGGCTACTGGCTGGCCGGTGTCTAGTTGCCCAGCCTGGGTTACCTGGGATAGCTCTGTTGAGTGAAAGCTGGAGATAAAACCAACCAACCTGCCAAACATGAACTGAGAATTGCTACGCTTAATGTAAGTTCACTGACAGGACGTAGCTTAGAAGTGGATGACATGATGATATGGAGGAGGCTGGACATCCTATGTATCCAAGAGACGAGATGGAAGGGCAGTGCAACAAAGCCACTTGGCTTGGGATCCAGACTCTACTACTCAGGTGGTGGACAGGCTAGAACTGGTGTAGGAATTGTGGTGAGACAGAGGCTTCAGAAGTCAGTGAGGGATATCATCAGAATTAATGACAGACTCATGGCAATCAGACTCCAGTGTAATGATAAGACAGTATTCATAATCTCAGCCTTTGCCCAACAGCAGGGTTGTGATAGTGAGGAAAAGAGTGCATTCAGACAGCAGTTGCAGGACCTACTAGATAAAGCAGGACAACATGAATTGGTGTTGATAATGGGTGACTTAAATGCACATATCGGGACAGACAGAACAGGATATGAGGACTGCCTGAGTCCACATGGGTGGTGCAATAGGAATAAAGAAGGAGAAGCCATTCTAGACTTCTGTTTGGCAAATGGCTTGATAGTAGCCAACACATGGTTCAGAAAGAGAGACAGTCACAAGATTACATACAAGAGTTGCCAACAAGCAACTCAGGTAGACTTCCTCCTAGTAAGGAAAAGGCACTGGGGTAGAATCCATGATTGCAAAGTCATCCCCAGTGAAACAGTCGGTTCACAGCATAAACCAGTAGTTGCCACAATCAGCTGCAAGCAGTGGTCAGAGAAGGGTCTAAGGTCAACAGAGACCAGGCTGAAGACCTGGAAGTTGACTGGAGAGAAAGTACAGTAGTTCAAGGAATTACTCAGGGCTCTAGCACCCCAAGAAGAGGAGGAAATAGGTGGAGTTGAAGAAGAGTGGCAGCGCCTAAAGACAGCATGTGTTAGGACTACAGAAAAGATATGTGGCTGAGCCAGGTATGGAAATAAGGTACATAAGGAAAGCTGGTGGTGGAATGCAGAAGTGCAGGAAGTAATCAAAAGAAAGAAGGAGTGCAGGAAGAAGTGGGACATTGAAAAGACTGACCAAGCTTGGAAGGACTACTGGTTGGCTAACAAAAAAACTAAGAAAGAAGTTGCAATAGCAAAGAATAGGACATCAGAGGCACTCTACCAGCTTTTGGAAAGTGACTCAGTAAGGGGCACAAAGAAACTATACCAGGTTGCAAGGCAAAGACAGAAATATAAAGAAGATAGTCAGACACCCTTCATAAGGGATTCCAGCAACAACCTGCTTACCAGCCCACAGGACATCAAAGGCAGATGGAAGGAGTATTTCCAGCAGCTTCTGAATGAAGAAAACCCCACAGAAGTGGTACTGCCCCAGAAACAGCCTACAATGAGAGTAGAAGAGGAGCCCAGCTTAGAAGAAGTAAGAGCAGCACTAAGGAAAATGAAGTCAGGGAAAGCAGCAGGCTCAGATGAGGTCACAGCAGATATGATAAAGATGCTAGGGGAGAAATGGCTCCTGAGGGTACTAATTGCAGTGTGGAGATAAAGGCGTATTCCAGATGACTGGAGAATAAGCATACTCATGCCAGTGTACAAGAACAAAGGGGACATCAACAACTGTGGAGAGTACAGAGGCATCAAACTCCTACCACATTGCATGAAAGTTCTGGAGAGGGTGATTGATAAATGGATATGCAGAATAGTAGAATGTTTGTATGGGAGATGAACAGTTTGGATTCAGATCAGGATGCAGCACAATTGACCCGATGTTTGCATTGAGACAGATACTTGAGAAGAAACTAGAGAAGAGGAGAGAGTCAAACTGGGCTTTCCTAGACTTGGAGAAAGCATATGACAAGGTCCCAAGAATGCTGATCTGGGCAGTACTTTGGTGGTTTGAAGTCCCAGAAACATTGGTAGAATTAGTACAGGCTATGTACAAGGACCCAGTGACTCAAGTACGAACAGTGTTTGGCCTCACTGAGGGGTTCCCAGTGGGAGTGGGTGTACACCAGGGTTCAGCTCTGAGCCCACTGCTGTTCATACTGGTAATGGACTACATCAGCAAACAGGTTGGAGGGGTCAGAGCAACAAAGCTGCTGTATGCAGATGATGTGGCAGTACAGGCAGACTCTGATCTAGAACTTCAGCAAAGGATAGGAGAATGGAATGCAAATCTGAAGGCACATGGGATGAAACTAAGCACAGATAAAACAGTGGTAATGGCAGCAGATTGGGGAAATCAGAAGAATCTGAGAATAGAGATAGATGGGAAGATAGTGGAACAGGAAAACAGCTTCAAGTATCTGGGAGGGGTGGTTGAGGAGAAGGTTAGTCTGAATGAAGAGGTCAAAGCTAGAATCAGAGGGGCTGCAGCCAACTGGCAGAGTATCAGGTGTAGTATATGACAGAAGAATGCCAAAGAAGCTGAAAAGTAAGGTGTACAAGACGGTGGTGCGACCAGTACTACTGTATGGTACAGAAACCTGGGCAGTAAAGGCAGAACAGTTGAAGAAGCTAGAGGTGATGGAAATGAAGTGCCTGAGAAAGGTGGTAGGATGCACACTGCGGGACAGGCGAAGAAATGAGGACATAAGAGCAGAAGCCAAAGTAGCTCCAATTGCAGAAAAGATCAAATAAAACAGATTACGATGGTATGGGCACATGTGTAGAAAAGCAAAAGACAATCTGGTGAGGGAGATTTGGGACAGACAGGAAGAAGGTAGGAGGAAGCGAGGGCATCCAGCAAAGAGGTGGATGGATTGTGTGAAAGAAGATCTGCGACAGTCAGGCATGAGTGTTGAAGAAGTCAGGAGAGTGGCACTGAATCAAGAGAGTTGGCAACAGTTAATACGATACCCCGACCCCATGTAAATGGGAAAAAAGGGGATAATGATGATGATGATGATGATTGTTGGCTAGATTAGTGATATTCTCCATACATGTTTTAGAACATTATTTGATGAGGGCGGAATAGATCTTGAATGAAAATGAAGTTCTTTTAACATAGCTTGTTGAAACATGGAAACATGGTGATTCATAGGCGGCATGAAAAAAGATCTGTGGTATTTGAATTCATCAGAGATCTTTGATGGTTGTTGATCCTGAAAAAATTGTTTTAAATTAAGAGTTCTACAAAATGAAATAATATCCTGAGCAAAACTTTCTTCTGAAACAAAAAAGCCAGGGATGAAAGATAATCCTTTATTCAAGATCTCAATTTCAGAGGAGAACATGTGATGAAATGTTGGTGATGTTAACATTATTCACTTTGTCACAAACATTTGCAATAGAGTTTCCATATTTTCTACAACCTTTATGTTTTCTGCCCCCCACCCCTCCTACGTGTAAACCCTGCGTGATTGTAGAGTTGCTTCTTTTTAATGCTGATGATCCTGTGGCACCCCCTGAGTCAGTATCTGGACCAGAAGAGGAATAATCATCAGCTGAGGTATCAGTATTTGTGTTTGAAGATGTGCTTTTTTTAAGAATGGATTTTGTCTGTTTCCATTTGGGGGTGGCCTGGTTATAGGCAATGAAACAGACATGTTTGGCTTTGTTTTCAAAATTAAAAGGGTCACCTTTAGTATAATCATCAAGATCCCTGTGAAACTTTTTCTTTTTCCTTTCTTTCAACTGGGATTCTAACGTGAGTAATTCCTTGCTCAAATTTTTGATACTGTCAGTGTAAATAGTCTGACCCTCAAATTCCTTAGCCTGTTCACTAAGCAAAGTAATAGATGAGATTTCTTGTTCTATGATTCTAGTGTGGTAATTAGCCAATATTTCAACAAATTTGAGAGATGTTTCTTGTTGAACCTCACTCCATTGTCTGAGCAAGAGTTCATCAGGGGAATTCATCAAAGGTTGTGTACGTATCCTCAGCCTCCGTGGGGTTATTCCTTTAAGTAAGTAGGCACGGAAGAGCTTATAGTGCCATACATTGTTAAGTAAAACTCTCATATGTTTATTTAAATTTGAAAAAATATTTTCACAACTGTCATTGGTTGCTGCACCACCAAAATTATCCATACATTCACCAGTTGGACCCAGTCCAAAAACTGAAAGGGCATCTCTATCGGCAGATAGACCTGTGAGCAACTGGTGTAGTTCCATGGTCACGCATGAAAATAGTATTATAGGTTCATAGGCTCATACTAGGCTATCTGCCCTGAGGCAATTATAAGCCTAGCCCGATTCTGTATGGCTTACGCCACCCCCTGATTTGAGTATACTGTGCCCTTTATAAGGTTTAGTTTACTGTGCCTCTGTCTAATAGTGACACAGGAGTAATCCCTGGGACAAACCTACGATCCCCCATCCACCTATCGAGATTCTTCTTGAAGAGATTCAGTGAGGTGCTCTGCCTCACATGAACTGGAATTCTATTCCAGAGTGAAGGGAGCCTCTGGGTTATGAACCTGTCCCTCCAGCAAGTTCTATTTATTTCTGTGCTGAGGTTCAAGTCCCTTGAGCGTGTGGCTCTAAGGGATTTAGATTTACTGAGGTGGAGCATGTCCATTAATTCTGGATTTGACATAGCTTTGTATGTCAGGCATAGATTGCCTTGAAGTAGGCGGTATGCAACTGAGTAGATCGGGAGTTTTTTTAACCGAGCAGCATATGGCATCTGTTTGAGACCCTTGATCCTCTTGGTGAGATACTTTTGGGAAGAGATATTGGGCAGTTCAAACCAGGATCAATAAGCAATATGATTAGGATAAATATAGAAAACTGCAGTCTATTTAAGAGTGTCTCCAAAATATTTGGTGTTCATAAGATAAATCATTTGCCAGTCCTGGTTGAGCCAATAAGCCAAAAAGACAGATGCTTAACTTGGTCCAAATAGGACTTACATCAAAATTGAAATGGAGGTATATGGTGCTTACAGCGACCAAATTAACAGAGGTGAGCCTAAAAAATGGCCAGATGAAATCAAATGCCCAAACGGAACATCAATTCAAATGTTGTGAAAGAATATAAATTACGTAACCCAAATTTGAGTTCAAGATAATAGAATAGAATCATGGAACAATAAATCCATCACAATAGACTGTGAAATCATTAATTTTCATTCAAGATCTATTCCGTCCTTATCAAATAATGTGTCTAAAACATGTATGGAGAATATCACTAATCTAGCCAACAATCATGAGTTGGTTATTATTGGTGCTGATAAAGTAGGTTCAATTGTTGTTCAGGATATCTCACAATATGATCATGAAGCATTCAGCCAGTTATCTAATGCATGTTATTATTCTGAATTATCCATGGATCCCACACCTATTTTTAAAAAAACAGATAGATTCTTTTCTGATATCAGCTGTTGAAGAGGGGATCCTTATGAAAAATATACAGTTCCAACTTACCATTACCAATCCCTGCCCACAATACATATACTTTCTACCTAAAAATCATAAAGATCTTCACAACCCCCCCCCAGGCAAACCCATTGTTTCTGGCAAAAATTCATTAACCAAGCCACTTTGTTTTTGACTAAACATTTACAGCCTCTTTTACAATGTGTCCGAGCTAGGATCAGGGACACTACTGAATTTCTTCAAATAATTTCAGACACACAACTTGAGCCAGATTGGTTACTATGCACCTTAGACGTCAAATCATTATATACGAACATTCCACACTGGGCCAGTTTGGAAGCTTTGGAATTTTGGCTCAAGTAAGACAGAACTATATAGGCCAGGTTTTAATACTGTTTTGTTGTGTTTGACGGAACATTTACTCACTAAGAATGTGTTTTTCTATAAGGGAAACTGTTATTTGCAAACAAAGGGGACAGCCATGGGGGCTTCTTTTGCACCCATATACGCGGATTTATTCATGGCGTATTTTGAAGAACAGGTCTTTATAACAGATCTCACAATATTTATATTGATGAGATGGACATTTGGCATAGGTATCTAGATGATTGCTGGTTGGTATGGAGGTCAGATAGTGAATATCTCTCAGAATTTATAACTTATTTGAATGATGATAAATGGGGAATCGAATTTTCTGTCAGCTTTGATAAAAATAAAATGTTTTTTTTAGATGTTTTGGTTTGCCGCACATCAGATCATACGCTGTCTACAGAAATTCACCGAAAATAATTCACTACTCCATGCCTCCAGCTTCCATCCCAAACACATTTGCAAAAACATTCCCAAATCTCAGTTCATGTGTATCAAACACATTTGTTCTGATCAAGACACATACACACGTTTCAGGGATGATCTTGTAAATAGATTTCACGATCGTGGATATAAATTGGGTCATCTTGTACATAGCAAACACATTGTTGACAGCATGAAACGTGAAGAGTTATTACAATACAAGACCAGTCATGAATCCAACTCCGAAACTCCCAGATTCATCACCACTTATGGATGTAACACCAATAAATTGATTAATATGGTCCAACAAAATTGGAATATATTAACATGTGAACCCAGACTTCAGGAAATCCTTGGTGACAGATGCTCATTTTCTTTTCGTAAGAGTAAGAATTTATCTGCTTTCTTTAATCATTTTAAACACTGTGATGCCAAAACCACTCACACTATACAGACTACATTATCAGGTGAACCTTTATTTGGATGTTTTCCTTGCTGACATTGCACATACTGTACCAAGTTACTTAAAACTAAAAGTTTTACCAGTCACAATACCCGTGAGATATTTAATATTAAATTCTTTGCTAATTGCTCCTCTGACTGGGTCATTTACTTGGCTAAGTGCACTTGTTCTGCATTTTATGTTGGTCAAACCTCTAGACCATTGAAACTACGCATATCTGAGCATCTCAGCGACATCAGGAACAAGAGGGAAATGAATGCTCTGTATAAACATTCTTTAAATCATCATAATGCATGTTTCAGTTTAATCATTCTTGATAAAATTTTGAGATCTAGAAATAATAAATTAGGTTGGCATGAGTTATTGAATACAATGGAGAAAAAATGGATTATTAAACTTGGTGGGCTCTAAGCCTGGTCTCAATGAACATTTGTAATGAATCACATGATTCAACAAATTTCTTATATATAGGTTCTTTTTCTGTATACATTCAAACACTGATGAAGGCTCTGTAAAGTAATTGCCGAAACCGGTCTGTTTAATTGAACCTAATACTTTTATTAAAGTATTTTCCATTATTTTTATGTGCCTTGTTTGCTGGTCCATTTTTTGGTTTATAGATCTGAAATCTACCAAGATGTAAGTATTTAAATTATCCATACAGACTCAAGAACCCTTCTTTTTTTCTCTCTAACCAGGTGATCTCCTCTATATCTCACCAGTTCTAAGGGCTTTTTGGTATTAAATAAACCACGTCTCAGTAAGAAAAAATAATATTGTGATTACTACCAAGTATCATGACTCCATTTGTTTAAGCTTCAGGCATTAATTAATACAGAATGCAGCTTAGAAGCATACACTAGTGCCTTATTTTTACTTCTTACTTTACAATAAAACAGGTTATACCAACTTGGTTAGCTTAATATTAAACCATCTATTCTTGTGATGGCTGAGGTCTAGCTAATTATAACCCAAGTTGTTCAACTAAGTATATCTTCCCAAACAACCACCTTATGTGTTTTAATGGTGAAGCAAACCCTTATAATAATATTTGTGAATTGTCTTGCCACCTTGTATAATGTCTTATTCAGCCTTGGAGCAGGAAATACATTAACAAAAAGTTCCGTTTTTTTTTTCTTTGCATAATGATAATATGTTACTGAGTTTTGTTTCAAAAGCTGCTTCATTAGTTTTTCCAGTGTCATTGTTGTCACAGACCATGAACACAACATCATATCTTTCTTTAAATCTTTTAACAGTGTTCTACCCAATTTTTAATATTTCTTACAGTGCTTTCTTCTAGACATGTGACTGTGGTGTTTACTCTATCCAGCCTGGAAAGAATATTTTGAAGCTTCTTTAAAAAAGAGTCTCAAATTACTAGTACCCAAGAGTAACTTCTTGTATAATGACTGTTTTCAGGGGTAATTCCCTTTCCAATCTGGATTACTTCCAGGCAACCCTAAATGCATTGTTGGAGATCACTATTTCTTATTTCTTTTGATCCATCTGAAAGCCTTCTCCTCCAAACTCCATTTCTTCTTCTTCTGTCTCTTCCATATTCTAATCTCTGTAGCACCTTTTATTTCTAGCATCTGTACCTTCCATAGTCAGTCTATCAATTGGAGCAATGCTAATATTGTTTTACTTATATGTGTAACTCAGTCTAGTCAGATAATATAATATGCTGACTTTTATGATGTGTTAAAGGCTACTATATGAAAAAAAGCTGTATGCTTGTCTGCTAGTAGCATGAATACATGCACAATACCTATTTAAAAGTAACAGTATACAGTACAGAGAGGACTATGACTGGTTCTCTAATCATAACAAAGCTATCTTCAGTCATGGAAACTGAATTCCTTTTAAGGTGGATTTCTTGAATCCAGTTTGAGAACATGTAACAAATACTTATGGTCAGATGCAATCAAAATGTATATAAAATGTGGGGTTTTTAGCTACCAGTCCTAGTGAATAGTTTGCATTCTTCAGATTTCTATAGTGTTTGCATGAATGTAAAGTACATTATGTTCAAATTTAACTACTACATGAAAATAATGCACATTACAAGGATACAAAATGCTATGAGACTTTGATGAAATTCCTGTGTTCCACTGCTTAATCAGTAAACATAAAGGCTATAAATACGATGCTGGAATTCAAAGAAATGCAATGGCATATTAAGTTAAATGCAGACTACCCACTGGGTTAACTGAAACCAACAATATAGAGAGTACTTTAAAGCAGAGTCAACATAATTTTTATATGTTGTTTTATACCATTTTTAATGTGCAGCAACATGCTTATGTTGATTGGTTGTTTTAAAATAGGAAGTCATATACCAGGCAATACTTAAATGCTTTAATAATTAATAGTTTGCACTGATGACATCTCAGTTGCGTAAGATACAGTGAAAATGTATAACACTGATTTCTTTAAATAAGAAAAATTTTTTATAATAACATTCCTGAAAGAGTTAATGCATTCTCTCAACACAGATAATATAAGCCAAGTCCACAAGAAAACACTGAAACCAGGATCTAGCAGGAATAAATAAGTGTACAATTACTGCAAAAAGTACAGTTTTGTACCTACCATAAATGTAGATGTTTGAGTGCTAATACAGCTGCAGTCATAACAGATGGGTTCTCCTGCCGTCAGGCGGGTCCTCGGTCGGCCGAATTCCAAAGTCTAGGTCCGGCATCAGTTGTTGTCGCTTCTTCCCTGACGTCAGTGTGACAGGGGTATAAAAGAACCAGCCAACGCCATTTTCTTCAGTTTTTCTTGCCCCAGATGTCAGGTGCCTCCAGAAGGAAGGCAATATATAAAATTATGTAATAATGCAATGCAATATAATCAAAAAACAGTAGATGCAAGCAAATACACCATAAAAGAATACCCCAGTCAGGTTGTATGAGGAGGTGTTAGCCAAAAGGCCTGTCCCAAGAGGGGAAGGAGGGAGGGAAACCTGGACTGCAGCTGTATTAGCACTCGAACATCTACATTTGTGGTAGGTACAAAACTGTACTATGTTCATCGTGCATACAGCTGCAGTCATAACAGATGGGTAGAATCCCAAAGCTAAGAAAGGGGTGGTAGGCACTAGGTGGAACTAGGAGGAGCCAGGATGTCCTGCAAGACTGCAGTGGCAAAGCCTGCTCTAGTTTTGGAGTATAATGGTAGGTGGTAGTGCTTGGAGAAGGTATGCACAGAACTCCAAGTGGCTGCTTCCAAAATATCTTTGGTAGGAACTCCTCTGAGGAAGGCTGCAGAGGTAGCTGTGGCCCTTGTGGAGTGAGATATAATGCCTGCAGGTACAGTTTTAACATGAAAAGAGTAACAAAAGTGTATGCAGTGGGCTATCCATTTTGAAATTGTCTGTTTGGAAATTGGCTTCCCTTGAGTTCCTATAGCATAGGACACAAAGAGCTGTTCTGATTTTCTGAAAGGCTTTGTTCTGTCCAAATAATAACGCAGCTGTCTATGGATGTCCAAGGAATGTAGTAGTCTCTCCCCTTTGTTTTGAGGATTAGGGTAAAAGGTAGGTAAGTGTATAGCCTGATTCAAAGCTACCCTGGATACCACCTTTGGCATAAAGGATGGGTTGGTTCGTAAGGCAACTCTGTCCTGATGGAAGATGATAAAAGGCTGCACAGCCATGAGGGCTTGTAGTTATGATACCCTACGAGCTGAGGTGATAGCCAGAAGGAAAGCTGTTTTCCAGGACAAATATTGCAAATCTGTTGAGGCAGCTGGCTCAAAAGGAGGCAAGGTCAGCTTTTCTAGAATGAAATTGAGGTCCCAAGCAGGTATTGGTTGTTTCCTTGGAGGTTTTATATTCTTAGCTCCTCTGAGGAACTGTAAGAGGGGGTGAGAGAATAAAGGTGGATCAGTGTTGTATTCTGCAGAAATGGCTGAGGCATGGATTTTGATGGAGGAGAATGAAAGTCCACTGCTTAGCACTCAGCTAGATACTGTAATATTTGAGGTAAATTCAGTTTTCCAGGATCCTGGCCCTTTTTCTCATTCCAGGCACAAAACCGTTTCCATTTTGCAGAGTCAGCTTTTCTAGTAGACGGCCTTCTGGCCTCCAAAATGACATCCTGCACCTCCTTGGAGAGTAGGGTCGGTTGTGATGTTAAGGAATCTTCCATGCGGCCAGATTGAGTGTTTTCAGCTGACTGTGAAGAGTTTTATAGCTGTGCTGAGTCAGAAGAAGAGGCATTAGAGGTAGGGTCCATGGAGGGGAATGCGTCAGGCTCCTCAGGAGTGGGTACCAGTGCTGTCTTGGCTAGTCTGGAGCAATGAGAATCATCTTTGGTCTGCCTGCTCTGGTTTTTAATAGAACTTTGGGCAGCAGAGGAAGAGGTGGAAAGGCATAAACTGTCATTGTTGTCCAATTGAAAGAGAGAGCGTCCACTCTCCAGGCCTTTGGATGAAAAGTCCTTGAGCAGAATTTTGTCAATTGGTGATTTTTGTGGGAGGCAAAGAGATCTATGTCTGGCCTTCCCCATGCTTGAATTATCTCTGTAAAACTTGAGGATGCAACTTCCATTCATGTGGATCTGTCATATTTCTGCTTAGGTTGTCTACCAGCGTGGTTTCCTTGCCTGGCAAGTACTGTGCTTGAAGTTCGATTTGTAATTCCAGAGCCAGAGCCATGTTCCAAAGTGACACGGCCAGCCTGCATAGGGGGTATGAATGTGTTCCTCCCTGTTTGTTTATGTACCACATTACTGTGGTGTTGTCTGCCCTTATCAATAGTTGACCTGGATGCAGAAGGTCTTTGAAAGCTATAATAGCATTTATTACTGCTAGCCTTTCCTTTTGATTGATGTGAAGGTGCTTTTCTTTTTGGGACCATTTGCCCTGAATGCACTGATCTGTCATATGCACCCCCCAGGCGTAGTCCGAGACGTCTGTAGTGATGACTTGATTTGCTTGAGGCTTGCAGAATGGGAGACCTGTGTTTGTTTGGCATGCTTGAGCCCACCACAGAAATTCCTTTTGAAGACAGGGAATTAGTGGTATTATTGTTTCCAAACTGTAGCTGTGTTGAGACCATAGGTTTTTCAGGTACCATTGAAGTTTCCTCATATGCAGCTTTGCATATGGGATTAGTAGGATGCAAGATGCCATGAATCCCAGGGCCTGCAGGATTTTCCTTGCGGTCAGCCTGGTGAAATTTGCTAGTGTTCTGAAGTACTGAGTTAGTTGCCCCTGCTTCTCTGGCGTGAGATAGGCCATCTGGGTGTTTGTGTCCAAGTTGGCACCCAGGAAAATTATTTTCTGAGAGGGTATTAGCCTTGATTTCTTTTTGTTGACTGTGTATCCCAGAGAATTCAACAACATTATTACAAAAGCCAGATGTTTCAGAAGTATGTGCTTGCTGTCCGCTTGGATCAGGCAGTCATCCAAATATGGGTATATTTGTATCCCTTGAAGTCTGCAGTAGGCAATTACTGATGCCAGGCATTTCGTGAATACTCTGGGTGCAGTAGGTAAGCCAAAGGGCAATGCAGAGAATTGATAATGGGTTGAACCTGCAAGAAAACTGAGGTATCTTCTGCAATTTTGTCTGATTGGGACGTGCAGGTATGCCTCCTTGAGGTCCAATGTTACCAGCCAAGACTCCTTGCCCAGCATGGGAAGAAGCTGCTGTAATGTGAGCATCTTGAATTTTGGTATGAGTAAAAATGTGTTTAGGATGGATAGGTCCAAAATAGGTCTCCAATCTTTTCCCTTCCTTGGTACCAGGAATAGTCTGGAATAAAAACCTTGACCTTGTTCGTGAGTAGGTACCTCTTGAATAGCTTTCATGTCCATGAGATCTGAAATTTGTCTTTGTGCCTCTGCCCTTTGATTGTGTGGCAGGTTTGGCATGCCTCTTATTTTTGGAAGGGTGTGAAAATGGAATCTGTAGCCTCTGTTTATAATGTCCAGGATCCATTTGTCTTTTGTGACAATATGCCAATTTTTTTAAAATAATGCCAGCTTTCCGCCTAAGGGTGCTGCCATTTGAGCCTTGCTTGGCATGCAAAGGGGAAAGTCATTGGGCTTGCTTTCTGAATGGCTGCGAACTATCCTCACCACCTCTTTGTATAGGAGCTTGCCACTGTCTGCCTCTAAACGATCCTTGAGATTGCCCTCTGCCCCTCGGGCGCCTGTATCTACCTCTTTGGGGTCTGTCCGTGGCTGGAAAGGACCAATTTTTGGAAGGCCAATTTCTACTAAAACGTGGAGGTTGTACCTGTAGAAAATCTTTCACTGTTTGCATTGATTTAGCCTTTTCCTCCATTTTCTTTAATACCTCCTCAGCTTTAACACCAAATAATGCATCCTTTTGTAGAGGGGCATCTAGTAATTTAGCTTTGACATGATCTGGTAAGGTTTGCTCCTTGAGCCAGGCATGTCTACGTATGACTGATCCTGTAACAGCAGCTCTACATGAGGCCTCTAGAGCATCAAAACCACATTGCAAGGTATGTTTACCCACTTGTTCTGCACTATGCATCAAATCCTGCAACTCCTTCAAGTCTGGTTGTTCAGGTTGTGACATTTTACTTCTCAACTGTGATAACAGAAACTGTTGGTACTTTAGCATATGGAACTGGCAGTTTAATGCCTTCATGATTAAGGTGGCCGAGGTGTATACCTTTTTTCCCCACCTTTCTAAGGATCTGGAATCTCTCTCGGAAGACAATGGATTTTTAGCAGTGGAGGCCTTAATTCCCTTGGGGCCCTGTGAGATAGTTTCTGGGTCAGCCGCATGGCTTTTGTATAAAAAATTGGTGTGAGTCAGTAACCCGGTAGTACCTGTCAGGCTTGACTGGGGCTGGAGGTAAGGAATCCAGGTTAAGGAAGGCCTCTGAGTACACATCATCTAGTATGTTTAAGACAGGAGGTATAGCCAGAGGCCTGTGCTGAGGTAGCAAGAGAAAATCCCTAAGCCTTTTCTTGGAATCTGAGTACTCTTGGCCTTCCCAGTGGAAGTGTTCCCTTAAGGTATGCAAGGATTCACCAAATGAGTAATCCTCTGGGGGGGAGACAGAGGGAATGGACTCCTCTGCATCAGAATCTTCAAAAGGGGAGTAAGAATGTTCCTGTTCATCAGAGTGCTCTGAAATAATGGAGGCCTGGTCAGAGGAAGGGGATTCTTCCTCCACTCTGGGCCTTTTGTCTGGGGGGGGTTGAGAACCCCTGATAAGAGTAATTAAATCCTCAGCCATTTTAAGCATCTGTTTTTTAGGCATGGGGCCTGGAGAAGGGCACTGTGTAGCTTGTCTCTTAGAATGCATGGCTGCTTTAGACTTAGTGAAAGCATTGATGGAAAAAGAAGAGGAAAGTCTGAAGACACCTTGAGAGGCGGCAGACCTGTCTACATTTTGAGATTCACCACCAAGAGTGGCTTCGGTATCTGTAGTCGGGGTGTGGGCCGAGGAGCCTGCGACCTCGGGCACAGGAGACACCGCCAATGAAGTGTCGTCGGTAGGCAGGGGCTGCGTAGGTGCCTCACTGAGAACCAGACCACCTGTAGTCAGCTTTGGCGTGGTGTCGGTAGAGGCCGCGGACCTCATGTGTCGGTCTTTATCTTTGCGTTTTTTAGACAAAACTGGAGTCGGAGTATCCGACGACATAATATAATTAAATTTTTTGCCAAAATAGTGCTGGGCGAACTCCGCCCGATGCTTAATGGTGCGTTTGTTGAATGTAGCACAAAAACAACAGACCGAGGTGTCGTGGTCTGGGCCTAAGCAAGGAATGCAGAGGGAATGAAAATCCTTATGCGGTATTTGCTTCCCACATGAAATACAATTATTAACTTTGTCTGACATCGGTCTGAGGCAAGAAAAGTTTCTCCAACGGGGTACTTAGCTTTCAAGAAGACTTCGGTTACAAAATATTCGTAATTTCAGGAGCTGGCCGACCGGCACTTGTGAACTGCTCCTGCTTCGGGCACCGCGCGGCAAGAAAGACTGAAGAAAATGGTGTCGGCTGGTTCTTTTATACCCCTGTCGCACTGACGTCAGGGAAGAAGCGACGACAACCGACGCCGGACCTAGACTTTGGAATTCGGCCGACCGAGGACCCGACTGACGGCAGGAGAACCCATCTGTTATGACTGCAGCTGTATGCACGATGAACATCAAAGGGAATCCTTAGTGCCAGAGTCCACACTTCTTTATTACACACAATAGATACAAGCACTTTTGTCTTTGTCAGTTCAGAGACTTTATCAAGATACAAAACTAAACAGGAAACACTCCATATATAACCCTGCCCCAATTAACACATTTACAAGCCATCACACAGTTAACTCCTTTTCCTTAAACCTACATGAATTTTATAAAAAAATTGTACTCACAAAAATATATATTTTTATCAGTAAAACCAAGTCTCAATGCAGGTCCAAGATAAATAGGTTATAAATCCACACACACACACACACATATATATATATATATATATATATATATATATATATATATATATATATATATATATATATATATATATATATATATATATATATATATATATATATTCACACACACACACACACACACACACACACACACACACACACACACACACAAAAGGCCAAAAATGTCCTAAGAATAAATATATGCACACTAGTAAAAAATGTTAAAAAAACACATTCATAAAAGGAACATTCATATAAAAGAAAGTTAATACACTTGAAAGGCACTCACCTTTCAAGTGCCTTTAATTTCAAAATGCAAGCCACGGAGAACATATCATTCAGTCCTGGCCAAACAGTTGTACTCATTCTAAGCTGCCAGAATGCTTCCAATCTCTCTAACTGTAGAGTCCATGGACGCCCCCCCCCCCCTCGGATCCCTTTTCAGCACATCAATAACAACAAACTTAAAGGAAAGTCCCACATATTCAATACAATGCCTGGCTAAGGCATTAACTTTATTCTTCAATCTAATGTCCCTGACATGCTCATAGATTCAATTCCTGAGTTTCATTTCAGTTTAAGTAGGGACATTGTACACATAAAGCACAATAAACAACCCTCTCCGACTGACAACTGAACTTATCCCTAAAGCTAAAGGCCTGCCCATTGATGGTTACTGATGAGACCTCCATATTAAAACCACACTGGTTACATATCGCACATTTTTTCATAAGGCCTTCACTTGGATCCCTTCTGGGGTTCTCGAGTAAGCTTTTCAGACATCTACCTTTCCTATAAACCACCACTGGGACATTACTGATACATTTCCTGACCTCATCACAAGAGGACAAAATCACCCAATTCTTATGCAAAATGTCAGAAATTGATCTACTATCTGCACTAAAGGTTGTAATAAATGCCAACATAAAATTTCTGTCAGCCCTAAAGTCAAGCTCTCCCTCAATGTTACCACTCAATGCCACAACAAGGACCCTAATACTTCCAATAGTCATTTCAGACATATCATTAATTGCCCCATCCCCATCTTGGGATAAGATAACTTTAAAATGACCCTTTTCTCTTTCGTTAATAATCTCAATCATTACCTCACAGACCAATAAAGGGGGATAATCTCACCTCAAAAGCATGTCCCTCAAAACATCACATTCATTCAGGAATGATTCAAAAAGGGACACCATGTGGGCTACCCTCACAAACTGCCCCTTAATGACTGCTTTTTTTGCTTGAATGGATATACGCTGCTGAAGTGTAACAAACTATTCAAATAGGTCTCTTTCCTAAATATTTCAGCAATAAAGGACCGGGAACCCATGTCTTTGAATAATTTCACATCCAAATAGGAAATTTCATTCCTTTCCACCATACATGTGAACTTCAAAAAGGGGTGGATCCCTTGATGCAAGACAAAAAATCAGGTATTAGGTCAAAGTGGCCATCCCAGGAGATAAAAATATCATCCAGGTATTGGACATACAGCTTACAGTAAGAAACAAATTGGGACTCATAAAGGAATGTCTTCTCCCATTCAATCCTGACAATGTTAGCAAATAAACCCCCACATGGTGAAGCCATGGCCACACCATCAGTTTGAAGGTAAAACCTATTCTCAAATAAGATACAGTTGTTCTTCAATACAAGCTCAAAAAGTTGTTCATGTACATTAATCCTGTACTGGGGCACACCTTAGATAGCAGAGAGGTCCTTCACATTCACAGTAATAAACACACCTGATTCACAAAAATCAAGGTTAATTCTATTCAGAAAATCCCAAGAGTCCCTACACATGTAGTTCTTATTTGTTAACAAACATTTCAGCTTGATATCCAAAAATCTGGCTATTGGATATGTAATGGAACCTCGCCCATCTACAATTGGCCGCATAGGGAGATTACTCAGGCTCTTGTGGATTTTAGGTAAGCCAAAAATGGTGGGGATTCTTGGGTGCATCACTACAATATAGTTTTGCTCTTCTATAGTAAGTGACTCTTCAATAAACAAATCATTCAACTGCTCCCTCACATTACGATAAGAGCCATTCAACTCATTTAGTGAGATTTTCTTATAGTGTACACTCCCTAATATGTCCCTCATTCTTGTGTTATAATCATCCAAATACATGACGTCCATGCCCCCACCTTTGTCGGGCTTAATAAACTTCACATCAGGATTACTTCTAAGTTTTTCAAGGCTTCTCTCATTGGCTACACTCAAATTCAAAAAAATATGTGTTTTTTATAACCTATTTATCTTGGACCTGCATTGAGACTTGGTTTTACTGATAAAAAAATATTTTTTTTTGAGAAAGTATTTTTAAAAAAAGTATAAACCAACAATACAAGCAGTAGTGCATATAATAACATAGATGAAATAACTGGTAGTAGGATCTTTAAGAAAAGTGTAGGAGCAAATTACATAAAAAAAAATGGTAATTGTGGGAACAGTACATGCATAATAATGTTTTGGAGGATAAATGAGGTCTAAGGGAAGACAGGAATTGAATAAGCTATGTAATGTTCGATTGACTGACTGTATAGATCATGACTTACAATATTTACAACTGAATATATATTAGAATGGTTTATTTTCATTTATATAAATATGATTGTGTATGTCATAAGTGGTAATTCAACAAAGATAAAAAAGGTTGTCAGGATTCAACTCTCAATGGTCACTTTTCTCCACTCTCTGTATGCAATCCTTGACACCATTTCTTGAACAAAAAATACATTTGTTTTAACTGTAGACTTGGTCATGCTCCTCAGAGTTACAACTAGGTTGTTGCTTATAGATTTCTCTATAACAAATGTATCTTTTTTCTCCTTTATTGAGCACTGGAGTACTCCATAAATTATAAGATATTTGTTCCAAAGTACAATTTAAAAACGGTTAATAGAATTATGACTGAAATGGTACTGAGTTCATTTTATTCATGCCATTAACATAAAAAACACAAATGCATTCTGTTTTTTAAATGTGAACCCCTCATTTTATTTAGAAGGTGAGTTAAAAGCAGTGTGTGGAATCCATTTAAATATTTACTTCAGAAACACAGAATAGCATTGTTTAGGCCATGCATATCATATATACAGTGGACAGTTTAATTTTTGCCAAAGTTTTTTTCCTCAGTGCTAATGCTTTGATTAATCAGTTTAACTCATGCACACAAAGCCCCACTGATTGATTCCATATAGTGTTGTTTGTAGGCCATTTCCTGCAACTATGGATCTTTTAGTAATTGTTATGCATCCCTCTAACCTCAAAAGATGAATAGACAATACTTTCATTACTCCTTTTGAAATATTTCCATTCTATTTCACTGAAATGTTATGTTCATGGAGCTTAGACAAGCATTCAGTAATACATATTAGTATGTGCTTAGACAAACATTCAAAAAGGCACAACATGCGAACTATTAGGAACTATTTCTCCTTTAAAAAAAGAAATTATATCTTACCATAACGTTTCATCTGTGTTGTAGATCTTTATTCATTCATTACTGTTAGGACTTTGGTTCAGTCATCGGAATTGACACAGCTGTTACCAAGCTCGCGCCAGCCAAAACTCTCAGCGAAGACCTACCCACAGTACTGCTCTCATAGTCTCTTCAGATTGAGTTTGCCCACCATTATATTAGAGAAGTAATAATAGTGATAGTAAGAGGCTCTGCCTGAGCAGATACCTTAACTAATAAGGAAATCCTAAAGTCCACCAGGAGTCCAGGCAGGTGGAAGGAAGGCAGGAAGTAATGAATGAATAAAGATCTAGAACACAGATGGAACATTATGGTAAGACATAACTTCTTTATCGGATGATGTAAATCTTTATTCATTCCTTAGTATTAGGACTGAGTCCTCAGCTACTTGATTCCTGGGAGGCTCTAAGGAAGGACATTCCTGAGCATCATAGAACCAAAAGATGCTCATCCCCTGGAGGCCAAATCCAATTTGTAATGAGTGATAAATGTATGAGGTCTTGCCCAAGTGGCTGCTGCGCAGATATCATCCATAAAAGCTCTGGAATGAAAGGCCACTGAAGTAGCCATCGCTCTAGTAGCGCGAGCCTTTATCCTGGAAGGTAAGGACAGTTTGTTCTGATGGTAGACAAAAGTAATGGTGTTTCTGAGCAAAGAGGATAGTCATTTTGGAAACAGGCCAACCCAATCTGGGTCCTGCAAAGGCCACAAACAACTGATAAATGTTTCTGAAAGATTTAGTTTTGTCCAAGTAGAAACGAAGTTGCCTATGAACATTGAGGGCATGCAGAAGGTATTCCCCTCTATTTGACTGATGAGGAAAGAAAACTGGTAGGTCAATAAATTGATTAATGGAAAATCCAGAAATGTCCTTGGGCAAAAAGGAGGGGTCAGTACGTAGGGGGCACTCTTTTCCTATGAAAAATTAAGTAAGGTCTCCTGACACTCAAGGCCTGCAACACAGATACTATTCTCGCTGAGGTAAGGGCTACTAGAAGTAGAGTTTTTCAAGACAAAAATGTTATACCACACGAGTTAGAGGGCTCAAAGGGAGGACTAGTTAACGACTGAAGCACCAGAGACAAGTCCCATGGCTCTACAGAAGGCCTGACTGGACATTTAACATGTAATACTCCTTTCATGAAGGTTTTACATAGTCGGTGTGACATAACAGAAGAATTGTCAATTCCATTGTGAAAATTTGCAATAGCTGCTAAATGCACAGTAACTGTCGATGCTGAAGCTCCTGTGTGTAATAATGTAGTCAGGTATTGTAGGATCTTCTGAATAGGCATGGAAAAGGAGTCTATGTTATATTCTTTGGCCCATCCAGAGAACCTAGTCCACTTAGTAGAATAAATTTTCTTGGAGGAAGGTTTGTATGAAGCCAGAAGAATCTCGTGAACAGGGATGAAATATCAGGTAGCCTGGCAATCATAGGGAGTGGAGAAACCAAGCTGCGAGTTTGAGGCTGTAGAGATTGGGGTGACTCAGTCCCTGAGGATGAGACAGCAGACCTTGGGATTGATCCAGGATCCATGGGGTGTGAATCAGATAAGGCCATAGGAAAGGGAACCAGACTTGACGGGGCAATGAGGATCACTCTGCTTCTCAACCTTTGAGCTTTCTGGAGGAATTTTGGGATGAGAGGAAGTAGGGGAAAGGCATACAACAGATCTGGGGGCCAATCGTGCATCAAAACATCCCTCTGTGACTCCCCCTGAGGGGGGATCAGGGCAAAATAGCTTCTGCATTTGTTGTTTAGGGGAGAAGCAAACAGGTCACAGCAAGGCCTGCCACAATGGCGGAAGATCTGATCTGCTATTATAGGACTGAGGGACCACTCGTGAGGCATCAAAATGTTCCTGCTCAGATTGTCCACAATAAGATTGGACTCCTGGGAATGTGCATTGCTATGAGAAAGGGGTTGAAAGCCATCACCCAGTGCCAAATTCTCATGGCCTCCTAACACAGGGGGTAAGACCTGGTTCCGCCTTGTTTGTTGATGTACCAGACAACTGACATGTTGTCCAATTGAATTGCAATGGTTCTTGAAGGAATGGATGTGTGGAACGCTAGCAGTGCTAAGAGAATGGCACTGAATTCCAGGACATTTATGTGCAAATTGGCCTCCATGGCGACCAGGTGCCTTGGACTGTCTTTCTCTGGAAATGCCTCCCCACCCTAACAGGGCAGCGTCCGTGGTCACACCAAAGATTTGATTCTGGCTTCATCCACCAAAGCATTTCTTTCTTGCAAAGGTTGTAAGGCATGTCATGTGGTCAAGTGGGTGGGTTAAGATTGATCATTGTGACGAAGGTAGCCACTGTACTAGTCTCATGTGTAAAGTCACCAGTGGAAATAAGGTCAGGGTTGCTGCCATAGATCCCAATAGCTGTAGTACAAGGCATGCTGGTACAAATGTCTGTGGAAGGAGGATTTGAATCTGGCTTCTTATTTTTGAGAGCCTGTGAGGAGGAAGGGAAGGACATTGTGTTGACGTTTGTGTCCGATGAATTCCGGTGCTCTTGTTGGAGACATTTGTGATTTGTCTATGTTGATCATAATACCTAAGTGAAGAGCAAGGCCTTGAGTGCAAGAGAGACTGAGAATGAGAAAATTCCTAGCTGTGGTGGTAAGGAGTCACTCGTCTAAATATGGAAACACCTGGAATCCTTGTAGTCGGAGATGAGTTACTACAACTGCCATACATTTGGTGAACACTCTGGGGTCTGTCGAGAGACCAAAGGGCAGTACCCTGAACTGATAGTGATTGGCTACCAGCCAGATGTGGAGAAACCTCCGGGAGTGTCTGTGGTAATAAGTGTCCTGGAGGTCTACAGAGCACATCCAGTTGTCCTTCCCCTGAAAGGGGAGGATGGACTGTACCATGACCATCCAGAATTTTTGAGGTTTTATGAATTTGTTTAGTAAGCTGAGATACAGGATTGGTCTCCAGTCCCCTGTCTTTTTGGCACTAAAAAGAACCTCGAGTAAAACCCCAGATCCTCTCTGGTCAGGTGGGACTGGCTGGATGACTCTTTTTCTTAGCAGCTTTTTGATTTCCAAGGCTGCAGCCTCCCTCTGACTGGGTGGGACATCAGGGATTCGTTTTAAGATCAAATGGGATACGACAGCCTCTGGATATTATTCTCTGCACCTACGCATCCACTGTTATGAGTTGCCAGGCCTGTAGGTGCAGGGAAAATTGACCCCAGACTGCTTCCAAAGGAAATAAATCAGGCCGTTGTTCAGGAGTACTGGAAGGGTCAGCCAGAGAAAGAATCTCTAGTGCCCTGGTTGTGCAGACCCCCTCTTCTGGATGAGTTGCTCCCTCTGCCCCAGGGGGATTGCTCATCATGAGTGTCAGGAAAAGTTCCTTGGGACTTCTTGAACCACAATTTTCCTCCCCTCTGGCTCCTGGAGTAGGATCTCTGGGGGTCGAAAAACATATGCCCACAGCAGACAAGATCTTTCCATCCTTCTCACTACGTGATAGTGTGTCTCTTACTTTGGGACCAAAAAGGGAAGGTTTGTCAACAGGCGCATTGACAAAGGAAGATTTAAAGGGGTCCATGAAGTCACACAAATGCATTCAAGCATGCCATCTCATGATGATTGCTAATGAGGCTGCTCAAGCTGCCCCCTCAGAAGTGTGAGAGATCAAGTGCATCAAGGAGTTCGAGATGGATTCCAGGGTAGCTAGTTGAGAAGCAACAGTATCACGCACATCCTCAGGCAGTACCCCCACCAAAGAGGCAGACATTTCTGAAATTAGGTCTCTCTGGAGGCAAATAAAGTGTGCCATATAATTCAGTGACTGAATGGCAAAGGTTGCTGAAGCATAGGCCTGCTTCCCCAGTCTGTCCATAGCCCAAGGCTCCCTGTTTGGGGGATGAACAGTGGAACTATCTTCTGCCAGTTCCCTCTTGGTGGCCACCACCATGACCATGGAATCAACTACCACCTGCTTGGACCAATTGGGCTAGTTTTCAGGGGTGGATAAAATTTTATCTGGCCTCCGGGGGACAGGTTCTATGTTGTCCGGGGCCTTCCAGACATGCTGCACAATAAGTTTAATAAACTCATTTGCAGGTGGGGTCACCCAGGAAGTAGATGGCCGAGCATGGAAGAACATTGATTCCTCCGAAGGGTTGGAGGGCTTCCAGTCTCCCCTCTGCTTGAGGATCTCAAGAATGTCTCCAAATGAGATGTCTTCCAGGGGAGACCATGGGGACCCTTCTCCCTTATCGCAATCAATGTCTTCGGTGATGGAGTCCTCAGGGGAATCAAGATGCTTCCTCTTGCACAGTTTCTTCCCGGGTGACTTCCCAGTGGGATTTTCTGAGGAGGACTCCGGAGAAAGTGTTCCCTTCAAGGGGAAGGTCTTGCGGCTCCCGTGCTCAGGATCCCAGAGTAGGGGGTTGGGACAGCTGAATGCTAGAGGGGAGTTCTGGTGTCGATGTCAATGGTGTCAACTGTGAGTCTATTGAGGCAAGGACCCACTCCATCACCTAGAAAGCATGCCTGCCTGTGGAGGGATGGGAGCCCAGAACCAAGAAGGACAACATTGGAATCAGGCTCACACCCCACCCTGAGGAGCCCACCTCCAGGTGAGGAGCTCTGAGAGGACTGGTAGCTGCTGGGAAAACCATGGCCATAGACGGTGCTACCAAAAAAATAGGCACTGAACTAGGAGCCACGGTGCTGACAGCCCAATCACTGCTCCGAGAGTGCACCAGTTCCAACGGGATGGCCATCATTACTGAGGTCTCCGAGAACTAAGAGGAGGCCACAGGAGGATAAACAGGTCAATATGCCATGACAGCTTCCATTCCAAGAGGGAAGGAAGACCTAGCAGTAGTGGGTAATCCTCTAGCAGCCAAAAGCTGGTCCACAACCCTCACTACATCTTGATCTGAAAAACTCCTGGTGGATCTGAAGGAAGCTGCCGATAGAGATTCTGGTCTCTCAACAAATGGACTAAACCGGTGTCCTAAAAAGGGGTTATAAGAGGGAGAATATCTGGTTCTGGGTAGGTGCTCGACCTTCAGAACCGACGGTGTCAGTATCGGTGGAGCCATATAAGACATTGGCACCGTGGCTAGGGATGGTGCCGATGCAGGTACAGTAGTCGCAGCCTGTGTCAAAACCAAGGTCAGCACTGAGGGGATAGTACCAAAGTTGGTACAGTGGCAGGAGTCAGAATTAAGGGCAGCACCAAGTGAGAAGACATGGAGCCTGGTGCCGAAGTAGTCTGCACTGAAGGCATGGGAGAAGCCCGGTGTCAACATGTTTCCGAGGAGGACGGAGATGTCGGAACCGAGTGACTCAGTTTCTCTTTATGTTTTTTCACATCCTTATGTTTAGGAGGTGGTGAGACCTCCATCCCAGAAAGAGCCTCTGAGAAGGGTGTTTTCAGCATACCCTTAAAAATTAGTTTGTTCTTGCATTCATCCAGAATACAGTTGCTGAAGCTAGAAAAAATTTCATAGGAAACGTTAATGTGATCAATGCCCAAACAATAAACACACCGGGTGTGACCATCAGAGTTGGGCATTTTACACACATACTTATCACACTGCTTGAACCCAAGCTTAGCCTTATCCGACATTCTAACACGCTAATACTACCACACAATAAAATAAAACTACCAACAAGAGATAAAGGATAGTGAGAAGGCTATGTGTTTTTTTTTTTTTTTTTTTTTTTATAGAAGGCTAGGAAAAAAGCACCAACGATGATACTAAGAAATAGAAGAGAAGGTAAGAGGAGGGCCTACTAGGTAGAGAAGGAGAAGTACCAACGATGGTACGAAAGAACTACCAAGGTAGTGGGTAGCGTTTAATCAGGAAAATAAGAAAAGGAAGAGACAGAAATAACTTTAAACTAGAATGAGCTAGCTAGTAAACAGAGCTAGAAAAACCACAAAAAACTGCAATTAGCTGGAGAGAAGGCTTAGCATGTCTGACGAGGAATGCAGCAAATGAGATCTGAAGTGACTATGAGAGGGACATTTTGGGTAAGTCTTAGCTGAGAGTTTTTGGTTGGCACGAGCTTGGTAACGGCCGTTTCAGTTCTGAGGACGGAACTGTAGTCCTAACAGTAAGGATTGAATAAAGATTTACAACATCAGATTATAATTTTTGAAGTAGGACATTTAGACTCTTACCAACACAATGAGTTCCCTGGGGATTAAGACTGAATCCAGAATTACATTGACATGTGTATCCGCTCTGCTGTGGAATACAGAGCCCTGGGCCACAGATCCTTGGCTGAAGCTGGCAGTCATAATTTTTTGGCCCTATTTCAAAACAACAAAAATACATAAGAATCGACAATTATGTTACATTTCATTCACAAAATAGTACAAATATATTTCTCTGTTCTGTTCTTGTCCTATTATTCTTTTACACTATGTAAACATTCAGCGATAACGTTTTAATGCATTACCTGGATGGGTCATGCTTTATTTTGTATGTGCTTACTTTAATAATCACTTTCTGGTGGAATTTATCCAGTGTTTATTTTTTAACATGCATTGTGTATGCAAGAAACTCTTGATCTTTTCTTTCCAGACATCCCTGAAAAAAGACAGCATAGAAAACACATAGCCAGTCAAGCAATATGAATATAAAACAACACATAGCCAGTCAAGAAATATGAATATAAAACAACACATAGCCAGTCAAGCAATATGAATATAAAACAATACATAGCCAGTCAAGAAATATGAATATAAAACAACACATAGCCAGTCAAGCAATATGAATATAAAACAACACATAGCCAGTCAAGAAATATGAATATAAAACAACACATAGCCAGTCAAGAAATATGAATATAAAACAACACATAGCCAGTCAAGAAATATGAATATAAAACAACACATAGCCAGTCAAGCAATATGAATATAAAACAACACATAGCCAGTCAAGCAATATGAATATAAAACAACACATAGCCAGTCACGAAATATGAATATAAAACAACACATAGCCAGTCAAGAAATATGAATATAAAAACACATAGCCAGTCAAGAAATATGAATATAAAACAACACACAGTCAGTCAAGAAATATGAATATAAAACAACACACAGCCAGACAAGAAATATGAATATAAATCAGTACATAGTCAGTCAAGAAATATGAATATAAAACAACACACAGCCAGTCAAGCAATATGAATATAAAACAACACACAGCCAGTCAAGAAATATGAATATAAATCAGTAGATAGTCAGTCAAGAAATATGAATATAAAACAACACACAGCCAGTCAAGAAATATGAATATAAATCAGTACATAGTCAGTCAAGAAATATGAATATAAAACAACACAGCCAGTCAAGAAATATGAATATAAAACAACACATAGCCATTCAAGAAATATGAATATAAAACAACACATAGCCAGTCAAGAAATATGAATATAAAACAACACATAGCCAGTCAAGCAATATGAATATAAAACAACACATAGCCAGTCAAGAAATATGAATATAAATATCAGTACATAGTCAGTCAAGAAATATGAATATAAAACAATACACAGCCAGTCAAGCAAAATGAATATAAAACAACACATAGCCAGTCAAGAAATATGAATATAAAACAACACATAGCCAGTCAAGAAATATAAATATAAAACAACACATAGCCAGTCAAGAAATATGAATATAAAACAACACATAGCCAGTCAAGAAATATGAATATAAATCAACACATAGCCAGTCAAGAAATATGAATATAAAACAACACAAAGCCAGTCAAGAAATATGAATATAAAACAACACATAGCCAGTCAAGAAATATGAATATAAACAACACATAGCCAGTCAAGAAATATGAATATAAAACAACACATAGCCAGTCAAGAAATATGAATATAAAACAACACATAGCCAGTAAAGAAATATGAATATAAAACAACACATAGCCAGTCAAGAAATATGAATATAAATCAACACATAGCCAGTCAAGAAATATGAATATAAATCAGTACATAGTCAGTCAAGAAATATGAATATAAAACAACACATAGCCAGTCAAGAAATATGAATATAAAACAACACATAGCCAGTCAAGAAATATGAATATAAAACAACACATAGCCAGTCAAGAAATATGAATATAAAACAACACATAGCGAGTCAAGAAATATGAATATAAATCAGTGCATAGTCAGTCAAGAAATATGAATATAAAACAACACATCGCCAGTCAAGAAATATGAATATAAAACAACACATCTCCAGTCAAGAAATATGAATATAAAACAACACACAGCCAGTCAAGAAATATGAATATAAAACAACACACAGCCAGTCAAGAAATATGAATATAAAACAACACATAGCCAGTCAAGAAATATGAATATAAAACACACAGCCCGTCAAGAAATATGAATATAAAACAACACACAGCCAGTCAAGAAATATGAATATAAAACAACACACAGCCAGTCAAGAAATATGAATATAAATCAGTACATAGTCAGTCAAGAAATATGAATATAAAACAACACATAGCCAGTCAAGAAATATGAATATAAATCAGTACATAGCCAGTCAAGAAATATGAATATAAAACAACACATAGCCAGTCAAGAAATATGAATATAAAACAACACATAGCCAGTCAAGAAATATGAATATAAAACAACACATAGCCAGTCAAGAAATATGAATATAAAACAACACATAGCCAGTCAAGAAATATGAATATAAAACAACACATAGCCAGTCAAGAAATATGAATATAAAACAATACATAGCCAGTCAAGAAATATGAATATAAAACAATACATAGCCAGTCAAGAAATATGAATATAAAACAACACATAACCAGTCAAGAAATATGAATATAAAACAACACATAGCCAGTCAAGAAATATAAATATAACACAACACATAGCCAGTCAAGAATTATGAATATAAAACAACACATAGCCAGTCAAGAAATATGAATATAAAACAACACATAGCCAGTCAAGAAATATGAATATAAAACAACACAAAGCCAGTCAAGAAATATGAATATAAAACAACACATAGCCAGTCAAGAAATATGAATATAAAACAACACATAGCCAGTCAAGAAATATGAATATAAAACAACACATAGCCAGTCAAGAAATATGAATATAAAACAACACATAGCCAGTCAAGAAATATGAATATAAAACAACACATAGCCAGTCAAGAAATATGAATATAAAACAACACATAGCCAGTCAAGAAATATAAATATAAATCAGTGCATAGTCAGTCAAGAAATATGAATATAAAACAACACATAGCCAGTCAAGAAATATGAATATAAAACAACACATAGCCAGTCAAGAAATATGAATATAAAACAACACATAGCCAGTCAAGAAATATGAATATAAAACAACACATAGCCAGTCAAGAAATATGAATATAAATCAGTACATAGCCAGTCAAGAAATATGAATATAAATCAACACATAGCCAGTCAAGAAATATGAATATAAATCAGTGCATAGTCAGTCAAGAAATATGAATATAAAACAACACATAGCGAGTCAAGAAATATGAATATAAATCAACACATAGCCAGTCAAGAAATATGAATATAAATCAGTACATAGCCAGTCAAGAAATATGAATATTAAACAACACATATCCAGTCAAGAAATATGAATATAAAACAACACATAGCCAGTCAAGAAATATGAATATAAAACAACACATAGCCAGTCAAGAAATATGAATATAAAACAACACATAGCCAGTCAAGAAATATGAATATAAAACAACACATAGCCAGTCAAGAAATATGAATATAAAACAACACATCGTCAGTCAAGAAATATGAATATAAAACAACACATAGCCAGTCAAGAAATATGAATATAAAACAACACATAGCCAGTCAAGAAATATGAATATAAAACAACACATAGCCAGTCAAGAAATATGAATATAATTCAGTACACAGCCAGTCAAGAAATATGAATATAAAACAACACATAGCCAGTCAAGAAATATGAATATAAATCAGAACATAGCCAGTCAAGAAATATGAATATAAAACAACACATAGCCAGTCAAGAAATATGAATATAAAACAACACATAGCCAGTCAAGAAATATGAATATAAAACAACACATAGCCAGTCAAGAAATATGAATATAAAACAACACATAGACAATCAAGAAATATGAATATAATTCAGTACATAGCCAGTCAAGAAATATGAATATAAAACAACACATAGCCAGTCAAGAAACATGAATATAAAACAACACATAGCCAGTCAAGAAATATCAGTATAAATCAGTACATAGCCAGTCAAGAAATATGAATATAAAACAACACATAGCCAGTCAAGAAATATGAATATAAAACAACACATAGCCAGTCAAGAAATATGAATATAAAACAACACATAGCCATTCAAGAAATATGAATATAAAACAACACATAGCCAGTCAAGAAATATGAATATAAAACAACACATAGCCAGTCAAGCAATATGAATATAAAACAACACATAGCCAGTCAAGAAATATGAATATAAATATCAGTACATAGTCAGTCAAGAAATATGAATATAAAACAATACACAGCCAGTCAAGAAAATGAATATAAAACAACACATAGCCAGTCAAGAAATATGAATATAAAACAACACATAGCCAGTCAAGAAATATAAATATAAAACAACACATAGCCAGTCAAGAAATATGAATATAAAACAACACATAGCCAGTCAAGAAATATGAATATAAATCAACACATAGCCAGTCAAGAAATATGAATATAAAACAACACAAAGCCAGTCAAGAAATATGAATATAAAACAACACATAGCCAGTCAAGAAATATGAATATAAACAACACATAGCCAGTCAAGAAATATGAATATAAAACAACACATAGCCAGTCAAGAAATATGAATATAAAACAACACATAGCCAGTCAAGAAATATGAATATAAAACAACACATAGCCAGTCAAGAAATATGAATATAAATCAACACATAGCCAGTCAAGAAATATGAATATAAATCAGTGCATAGTCAGTCAAGAAATATGAATATAAAACAACACATAGCCAGTCAAGAAATATGAATATAAAACAACACATAGCCAGTCAAGAAATATGAATATAAAACAACACATAGCCAGTCAAGAAATATGAATATAAAACAACACATAGCGAGTCAAGAAATATGAATATAAATCAGTGCATAGTCAGTCAAGAAATATGAATATAAAACAACACATAGCCAGTCAAGAAATATGAATATAAATCAGTGCATAGTCAGTCAAGAAATATGAATATAAAACAACACATAGCCAGTCAAGAAATATGAATATAAAACAACACACAGTCAGTCAAGAAATATGAATATAAAACAACACACAGCCAGTCAAGAAATATGAATATAAATCAGTACATAGTCAGTCAAGAAATATGAATATAAAACAACACACAGCCAGTCAAGCAATATGAATATAAAACAACACACAGCCAGTCAAGAAATATGAATATAAATCAGTAGATAGTCAGTCAAGAAATATGAATATAAAACAACACACAGCCAGTCAAGAAATATGAATATAAATCAGTACATAGTCAGTCAAGAAATATGAATATAAAACAACACAGCCAGTCAAGAAATATGAATATAAAACAACACATAGCCAGTCAAGAAATATGAATATAAAACAACACATAGCCAGTCAAGAAATATGAATATAAAACAACACATAGCCAGTCAAGAAATATGAATATAAAACAACACATAGCCAGTCAAGAAATATGAATATAAATCAGTACTTAGCCAGTCAAGAAATATGAATATAAAACACAGCCAGTCAAGAAATATGAATATAAAACAACACATAGCCAGTCAAGAAATATGAATATAAAACAACACATAGCCAGTCAAGAAATATGAATATAAAACAACACATAGCCAGTCAAGAAATATGAATATAAAACAACACATAGCCAGTCAAGAAATATGAATATAAAACAACACATAGCCAGTCAAGAAATATGAATATAAAACAACACATAGCCAGTCAAGAAATATGAATATAAAACAACACATAGGCAGTCAAGAAATATGAATATAAACAACACATAGCCAGTCAAGAAATATGAATATAAAACAACACATAGCCAGTCAAGAAATATGAATATAAAACAACACATAGCCAGTCAAGAAATATGAATATAAAACAACACATAGCCAGTCAAGAAATATGAATATAAATCAACACATAGCCAGTCAGGAAATATGAATATAAATCAGTGCATAGTCAGTCAAGAAATATGAATATAAAACAACACACAGCCAGTCAAGAAATATGAATATAAAACAACACATAGCCAGTCAAGAAATATGAATATAAAACAACACATAGCCAGTCAAGAAATATGAATATAAAACAACACATAGCGAGTCAAGAAATATGAATATAAATCAGTGCATAGTCAGTCAAGAAATATGAATATAAATCAACACATAGCCAGTCAAGAAATATGAATATAAATCAGTGCATAGTCAGTCAAGAAATATGAATATAAAACAACACATAGCGAGTCAAGAAATATGAATATAAATCAACAAATAGCCAGTCAAGAAATATGAATATAAATCAGTACATAGCCAGTCAACAAATATGAATATTAAACAACACATATCCAGTCAAGAAATATGAATATAAAACAACACATAGCCAGTCAAGAAATATGAATATAAAACAACACATCGCCAGTCAAGAAATATGAATATAAAACAACACATCTCCAGTCAAGAAATATGAATATAAAACAACACATCGTCAGTCAAGAAATATGAATATAAAACAAAACATCGCCAGTCAAGAAATATGAATATAAAACAACACATAGCCAGTCAAGAAACATGACTATAAAACAACACATAGCCAGTCAAGAAATATGAATATAAAACAACACATAGCCAGTCAAGAAATATGAATATAATTCAGTACACAGCCAGTCAAGAAATATGAATATAAAACAACACATAGCCAGTCAAGAAATATGAATATAAATCAGAACATAGCCAGTCAAGAAATATGAATATAAAACAACACATAGCCAGTCAAGAAATATGAATATAAAACAACACATAGCCAGTCAAGAAATATGAATATAAAACAACACATATCCAGTCAAGAAATATGAATATAAAACAACACATAGCCAGTCAAGAAATATTAATATAAATCAGTACATAGCGAGTCAAGAAATATGAATATAAAACAACGCATAGCCAGTCAAGAAATATGAATATAAAACAACACATAGCCAGGCAAGAAATACCAGTATAAATCAGTACATAGCCAGTCAAGAAATATGAATATAAAACAACACATAGCCAGTCAAGAAATAGGAATATAAGTCAGTACATAGCCAGTCAAGAAATATGAATATAAAACAACACATAGCCAGTCAAGAAATATGAATATAAAACAACACATAGCCAGTCAAGAAATATGAATATAAAACAACACATAGTCAGTCAAGAAATATGAATATAAATCAGTACATAGCCAGTCAAGAAATATGAATATAAAACAACACATAGCCAGTCAAGAAATATGAATATAAATCAGTACTTAGCCAGTCAAGAAATATGAATATAAAACACAGCCAGTCAAGAAATATGAATATAAATCAGTACATTGCCAGTCAAGAAATATGAATATAAAACAACACATAGCCAGTCAAGAAATATGAATATAAACAACACATAGCCAGTCAAGAAATATGAATATAAAACAACAAATAGCAGTCAAGAAATATGAATATAAAACAACACTTAGCCAGTCAAGAAATATGAATAGAAAACAATACATAGCCAGTCAAGAAATATGAATATAAAACAACACATAGCCAGTCAAGAAATATGAATATAAAACAACACATAGCCAGTCAAGAAATATGAATATAAAACAACACATAGCCAGTCAAGAAATATGAATATAAAACAACACATAGCCAGTCAAGAAATATGAATATAAAACACATAGCCAGTCAAGAAATATGAATATAAAACACATAGCCAGTCAAGAAATATGAATATAAAACACATAGCCGGTCAAGAAATATGAATATAAATCAGTACATAGCCAGTCAAGAAATATGAATATAAAACAACACATAGCCAGTCAAGAAATATGAATATAAATCAGTACATAGCCAGTCAAGAAATATGAATATAAAACTAGTGTGGTCTCCTTTAAGGCCCCTGAGCCAGTGGTAAACATTACTCAAACCGCTGAATCACTTACAAATGCCTTCTACCAGCACCTACAGGACTGCATGGATCAGGCAATCCCAAACAAAACTAAGACTCTCTGTACCAAAGGCAAGCATCCAGTCTGGTGGACCCCAGCCATAAACAAGCTCTACAACAAAAGGAGGAAGCTACTACAAGATAGAGCAAAATCCTTGAAAGGTAAGACACCTTTGATCATTATAAGTAAAAAACTAAGAGCTCTCATAAAATCATCAAAGGCAAATTTTGAGAGAAAAATGGCCAAGGACTCTAAAGACAATCATAAGGCCTTCTTTAGCTATGTTAGAAACCTAGGAGGAAACTCCCAGATATGCTCAGAATTTGTTCAAAATGATGTGAAAATTACTGAACCTACACACATTGCTAACATACTGGCTGACAGGTTCAGTGCAGACTTCTCCCCCCCCTCCCCCCCAAAAGGAGAGATATCTATTCCAGAGGATTGTAGCCCCCCAAACATCTCCAACGCCCAGGTGAGAACTGCCCTCACTAAGGCAAAAAACACAGCATCCATGGGACCGGATGGTGTCGCGGGCTGTGTGCGTCAGGAACTCAACGAGGAATTAAACCCACAGTTAGGACAGCTGTTTAATCTTAGCCTCACCTCAGGATACGTACCCAAGGAGTGGCACACGGCGACTGTGGTCCCACTTGATAAAGGCGGTGCCTCCACAGACCCTGGAAATTACCGCCCCATTAGCTTGACAAGCCTTATCTGCAAAGCCATGGAGAGGATCATAATGGAACTCATAAATAAAGACATAGGGAACTTGCAGACTTTGGATCCAACCCAGTTTGGCTTTGTCAAAGGCAGATCCTGCCTCTTAAACTTGGTTGACTTTTTTGAGACAGTCACCAAGGCCATTGATGAGGGAAAGGCAGTCCATACAGCCTACCTCGACCTGGCAAAGGCCTTCGACACAATACCCACTCAGGTATCATCGAAAAACTCATCAGCTTGAATGTAAACCCATACATCACAAGATGGGTTTCAAACTGGCTAGCGACAGAACCCACAGGGTCAGAGTTGCTGGAGCCATGTCAGACTCAAAGCCTGTCACAAGTGGTGTCCCACAGGGCTCAGTCCTGGGTCCACTCTTGTTCGGCATCTACTTTTCTGAAGTACAAGCAAACACAGGAGGGTTATGGCTGACAAAGTTTGCAGATGACTGCAAACTGCGCCATAGTCGAAAACACATCTGACACAGATATCCTCCAGAAGGGCCTCACAGAAGCGGATAACTGGTGCCAGAGCCATGGCCTGAAGTTAAGCCAAAAATGCATAGTCATACCCTTCGGAAAAACAAGGTTACCCCTAGCTACCATATAGGTGACAATCCACTGAGCACAGAAAAAGTCATCAGGGATCTGGGGACCCAAGTTGACAGTAGTCTTCGTTTGACACTCATGTTGCTAAAGTAGTTAGGAAAACCTTCTATATCGCCCACCTGATCATGAAGGGATTCACATCTAGATCAAGGGAGGTCATCGTCCCCTGTACTCATCACTCATTAGACCTATGATTGAGTACAATGCCCGTTCGGAATGTATCTGACCAGACACCTGATGCAGCTTGAAAGGCCCCAAAAGTTCCTCACCAAAAGGATAAAGGGTCTCAAAAATATGTCTTATGCTGCCCGACTGAAAGAACTCCAGCTTTATTCAGTCTCATACCGCTTGCTCAGAGGTGACCTGTGCCTGACATATAAGGCCATGTCAAACCCAGATTTGATGAATATGCTTCACCTCAAAAATCTAGATCCCTCAGAACCACAAGGGCGGGAGACTTAAACCTTGACACGGTTATAAATAGAACGTGCTGGAGGGACAGATTCATCACCCAGAGACTCCTATGCTGTGGAACAAAATCCCGGTACATGTGAGGCAGAGCACCTCGCTGGCCTTGTTCAAGAGGAATCTTGACCAATGGATGGGAGATCGCAGATATACCCCAGGGATTACTTCAGTGTCACTGCTTGACAGAGGCACAGAAAAATGATAGGCATAGTTTTATTCAAACTAAAGGGGTGGCGAAAGCCACATAACTATGGGCTAGGCTTATAAATGCCCTTGGGCAGATAGCCT